>NC_047037.1:126118216-126422091 GCF_011762595.2 Tursiops truncatus
GTTTTTGTTTTGCTACCTTTAAAAAGTATGTGAATTGTTCAGAGTGAATAGTATATATATGGTCATCAGCAGTAAACCAAGATTAAAAACATCATAAACCAATGTCAAGACTTTTTCCCTCCTGCTTTGCTCCTTTTTTTCTTTTTGAAATAAAGTTACCAGTTCTATAAAATTATGGTAATCAACCATATTTGTTGGAATTAAGTAGATATCTCATGATAGTTCCCAGCAGCCCTGTTACCTTTGAGTGGATGACCTCATTCCCAACATGAAATATCAAGAAAAGAGTTCTCAGCTCCTTCAAGATTGTGTGGAAAACCACTCAGAGAAATCAGGAAGATAGAAACCTCACCTATGTGGATACCACTTCAAGATCTCATGTGAATTTTCCAATTTAGTAGATTGGAAAACTACAGAAAAACCTAGCTGTAGGGACTGTGGAATCATCACTGACCTTTGAAGTATGGGCTGCAGGCCTAGTTCTGGTTGTGAGAGTAGAAGGACACATATATATTTGTGTGTGTGTGTGTGTGTGTGTGTGTGTGTGTGTGTGTGTGTGTGTGTATGTGTGTGTGTGTGAAGTATATTTGGGACAGGACTAGTGGAGTCTGGGTCCATCATCATCCTCAAAAGTTCACAGACCTCCATTTTAGACCTTTCTTCAACTTGATGTTCTCAAGGTAGCGGATTTTAAGCCTCCAACAGACTCCATCTAGAAAACACCCTCAGTAATTACAGACTTAACAACTACTGCACATCCGTTCTGGACTTCAATGTGTAAGACCCAAATGCCCAGGAAGCTTGGCTATCTTACACTGTTGTTGATTTAATTGTTTGCTGTTTCAATACTCCTGTTTGCCAACAAATATCATAGGAACATTCCCGCTGTCACAGTTGGACCATCAGAGGATGATGGAATGTTATTCCCCTAAGTCACAGGATGGCTCAGGTAAGAACTATTCTAAACACACAAGCACTGAACAGCGTTTCCTTAGAGGATTACCTGGATGAGCATAAGGTTATCCAGATAAGCCTGTTTCTGCTTATATCTCTAAGAAATACAGTTTTTCCTCCCTCAGCTTAAACAGGGCACTGACAACTCTATTATTTCTATATATTAAAAGTGGCATAAATGAAAGCAGGTTCAAGCAGTTTAAAATCTATCACAAAAAGAGCATGAAAGTATAGAGGAATCATTCAACCCTACATTGCAAGAACTTCATATTTTAAAACATTGATGATAAAGCTGGGTCTGTACGCCCTTAGTGGAAAACAGTCCAGTGAGGCTCATGTCAGATGAAAATTATATTTCTTTACTTAGTTCTCATAGGCATATTTGACTGATGATTTAAACTAACGAGGAGGTGGCAAAACTTCACTTTGCACTTGCAAATGGAGCAGAGAAACACATGATTCACTAGGAATATGGATTTAATAGCTGTGAACATAAACTATATCACGATAAAGGTCAGAATTGTGTTTTCTCTTCCCATAGCAAATAGAATGAAAATATCAGTAAAGGTATCCCTTTGAAATTCCTAGATCATACCATAAATAGGAAGAAACCTTGGCAACAAACATTATCTTTTTAAAAAGTCATCCTCTTTACAATGGTGTGCTAGTTTCTGCTTTATAACAAAGTGAATCAGCTTTACATATACCTATATGCCCATATCTCCTCCCTCTTGCATCTCCCTCACACTATACTCTATTAAAGATGTTAAAAAAATAATAATTTAACTTCTATATGTTTACGTTTGTTTGCTGTTGCTTTGGAAATTGTTGCTTTGATTGTTGTTCTTTTTTTTTTTTAATTTGTGAGAATTTTAAGAGTGGTTTGGCTATTTATCATAAAAAAATTTGACTCTTCTAAAAAAAAAATAGCCTCTTTCCTGACTCTAGAACCAAAAAAGGATTAATGTTATTTATATGATACCTAGTTTACATTCGAAGAGACCTTTCAGCCTGTAAAAGTTTTTCTTTAACATTGTCAGCATATGTTATATGAAGATAATGTAAAATTTAAAAAGAAAACACATCCAAATTTGTCCTGGTTTATTTCTATTAACCAATTGTTAAGTGTTTCTACACTTTCTCTGCTGAATGTGTTATAAAGAGAAGTCTTCGGAACCTAGAAGGTTGGGACGACACAAAATAAAACTACAATCTACAGAACTCCAATAATTATCACACTTTGTCCTTAGCAAGAATCTGAAATAATTAGAAACATCATTTACAGATTGTCTTAACAACCCAAAATGTGAAACAGAAAGGTTGAGCCAGGAAGAGATGTTCAAGATGGCGGAAGAGTAAGATGCGGAGATCACCTTCCTCCCCACAAATACATCAGAAATACATCTACATGTGGAACAGCTCCTACAGAACACCTACTGAACGCTGGCAGACCTCAGAGCTCCTAAAAGGCAAGAAACTCCCCATGTACCTGGGTAGGGCAAAAGAAAAAAGAAAAAACAGAGACAAAGAATAGGGACGGGACCTGCACCAGTGGGACGGAGCTGTGAAGGAGGAAAAGTTTCCACTCACTAGGAAGCCCCTTCACGGGCGGAGACTGCGGGTGGCAGAGGGGGGAAGCTTCGGGGCCACGGAGGAGACCACAGCAACAGAGGTGCGGAGGGCAAAGGGGAGAGATTCCCGCACAGAGGATCAGTGCCGACCAGTACTCACCTGCCCGAGAGGCTTGTCTGCTCACCCGCCGGGGCGGGCGCGGCTGGGAGCTGAGGCTCGGGCTTCGTTCAGAGCGCAGGGAGAGGACTGGGGTTGGCGGCATGAACACAGCCTGCAGGGGGTTAGTGCACCACGGCGAGCCGGGAGGGAGTCCAGGAAAAAGTCTGGAGCTGCCGAAGAGGCAAGAGACCATTGATTCGGGACGCGCGAGGCGAGGGGATTAAGAGCACCACCTAAACGAGCTCCAGAGATGGGCGCAAGCTGCGGCTACCAGCGCGGACCCCAGAGACGGGCATGAGACGCTAAGGTTGCTGCTGCTGCCACCAAGAAGCCTGTGTGCGAGCACAGGTCACTCTCCACACCGCCCCTCCCGGGAACCTGTGCAGCCAGCCGCTGCCAGGGTCCCGTGATCCAGGGACACATTCCCAGGGAGAACACACGGTGCGCCACAGGCTGGTGCAACGTCATGCTGGCCTCTGCCGCCGCAGGCTCGCCCTGCATCCGTACCCCTCCCTCCCCCCAGCCTGAGTGAGCCACAGCCCCCGAATCAGCTGCTCCTTTAACCCCCTCCTGTCTGGGCGGGGAACAGATGGCCTCAGGTGACCTACATGCAGAGGCGGGGCCAAATCCAAAGCTGAACCCCAGGAGCTGTCGGAACAAAGAAGAGAGAGGGAAATCTCTCCCAGCAGCCTCAGGAGCAGAGGATTAAATCTCCACAATCAACTTGATGTACCCTGCATCTGTGGAACACCTGAGCAGACAAAAATCACCCCAATATTTAGATGGCAGACTTCGGGAGAACTGTAGACTTGGGTTTTGCTCTATGTGACTGACTGGTTTCTGGTTTTAGGTATATCTTAGTTTAGTATTTAGAGTTTATTATCATTGGTAGATTTGTTTATTGATTGGACTGCTCTCTTATTTTTCTATATATATATATATATATATATATATATATATATATATATACACACACACACACGACCCGTATATATGCTGTGTACAAGAGACCCACTTCAGACCTAGGGACACACACAGGCTGAAAGTGAGGGGAATGGAAAAAGATATTCCATGCAAATGGAAATCAAAAGAAAACTGGAGTAGCAATTCTCATATCAGACAAAAGAGACTTTAAAATAAAGACTATTACAAGACACAAAGAAGTACACTACATAATGATCAAAGGATCAATTCAAGAAGACGATATAACAATTGAAAATATTTATGCACCCAGCATAGGAGCACCTCAGTACATAGGGCAAATGCTAACAACCATAAAAGGGGAAATCAACAGTAACACAATCATAGTAGGGAATTTTAACACCCCACTTTCACCAATGGACAGATCATCCAAAATGAAAATAAGTAAGGAAACACAAGCTTTAAACGATACATTAAACAAGATGGACTCATTGATACTTATAGGACACGCCATCCCAGAACAACAGAATACACTTTCTTCTCAAGTGCTCATGGAACATGCTCCAGGATAGATCATATCTTCAGTCACAAATCAAGCCTTGGTAAATTTAAGAAAATTGAAATCATATCAAGTATCTTTTCTGACCACAATGCTATAAGACTAGATATGAATTACAGGAAAAATCCTGCAAAAAATACAAACAATATTTGTACTGGGGGCTAAACAATACACTACTTAATAACCAAGAGGTCACTGAAGAAATCAAAGAGGAAATAAAACATACCTAGAAACCAATGACAATGAAAACACTATGACCCAAAACCTATGGGATGCAGCAAAAGCAGTTCTAAGAGGGAAGTTTATAGCAATACAATCCTACCTCAAGGAAGAAGAAACATCTCAAATAAAAGACCTAGTCTTACACCTAGAGCAATTAGAGATAGAAGAACAAAACCCCCCACAAAGTTAGCAGAATAAAATAAATCATACAGATCAGATCAGAAATAGATGAAAAAGAAATGAAGGAAACAATAGCAAAGATCAATAAAACTGAAAGCTGCTTCTTTGAGAAGATAAACCAAATTGATAAAACATTAGCCAGACTCATCAAGAAAAAAAGGGAGAAGACTCAAATCAATAGAATTAGAAATGAAAAAGAAATAACAACTGACACTGCAGAAGTACAATGGATCATGAGAGATTACTGCAAGCAACTATATGCCAATAAAATGGACAACCTGGAAGAAATGGACAAATTCTTAGTAAAGCTCAACCTTCCGAGACTGAACCAGGAAGAAATGGAAAATATAAACAGACCAATCACAAACACTGAAATTGAGACCGTGATTAAAAGTCTTCCAACAAACAGAAGCCCAGGACCAGATGGCTTCATAGGCGAATTCTATCAAACATTTAGAGAAGAACTAACACCTATCCTTCTCAAACTCTTCCAAAATATAGCAGAGGGAGGAACACTCCCGAACTCATTCTACGAGGCCACCATCACCCTGATACCAAAACCAGACAAAGATGTCACAAAGAAAGAAAACTACAGGGTAGTAACACTGATGAACATAGATACAAAAATCCTCAACAAAATACTAGCAAACAGAATCCAACAGCACATTAAAAGGATCATACACCGTGATCAAGTGGGGTTTATTCCAGGAATGCAAGGATTCTTCAATACACACAAATCAATCAATGTGATAAACCATATTAACAAATTAAAGGAGAAACATCATATGATCATCTCAATAGATGTATAAAAAGCTTTTGACAAAATTCAACACCCATTTATGATAAAAATGCTCCAGAAAGTGGGCATAGAGGCAACTTACCTCAACATAATAAAGGCCATATACGACAAACCCACAACCAACATCATTCTCAATGATGAAAACTGAAACCATTTCCTCTAAGATCAGGAATAAGACAAGGTTGTGCACTCTCACCACTATTATTCAACATAATTTTGGAAGTTTTAGCCACAGCAATCAGAGAAGATAAAGAAATAAATGGAATCCAAATTGGAAAAGAAGAAGTAAAGCTGTCACTGTTTGCAGATGACATGATACTATACATAGAGAATCCTAAAGATGTTACCAGAAAACGACTAGAGCTAATCAATGAATTTGGTAAAGTAGCAGGATACAAAATGAATGCACAGAAATCTCTTGCATTCCTATACGCTAACGATGAAAAATCTGAAAGAGAATTTAAGGAAACACTCCCATTTACCACTGCAACAAAAAATAATAAAATACCTAGGGATAAACCTACCTAAGGAGACAAAAACCTGTATGCAGAAAATTATAAGACACTCATGAAAAAAAATAAAGATGATGATAACAGATGGAGAGATATACCATGTTCTAGCATTTGAAGAATCAACGTTGTGAAAATGACTGCACTACCCAAAGCAATCTACAGATTCAATGCACTCCCTATCAAACTACCCATGGCATCTTTCAGAGAACTAGAACAAAAAATTTCACAATTTGTATGCAAACACAGAAGACCCCGAATAGCCAAAGCAATCTTGAGAAACAAAAACGGAGCTGGAGGAATCAGGCTCCCTGCCTTCAGACTATACTATAAAACTACAGTAATCAAGACAGTATGGTACTGGCATAAAAACAGATATATAGATCAACAGAATAGGATAGAAAGCCCAGAAATAAACCCACAAACATATGGTCACCTTAGTTTTGATAAAGGACGCAAGAATATACAATGGAGAAAAGACAGCCTCTTCAATAAGTGGTGCGAACAAAACTGGACAGCTACATGTAAAAGAATGAAATTAGAACACTCCCTAACACCATACACAAAAATCAACTCAAAATCGATTAAAACCTAAATGTAAGTCCAGACACTATAAAACTCTTAGAGGAATACTTAGGCAAAACAGTCTATGACATAAACCACAGCAAGATCCTTTTTGACCCACCTCCAGAGAAATGGAAGTAAAAACAAAAATAAACATATGGGACCTAATAAAACTTAAAAGCTTTTGCACAGCAAAGGAAACAAGATGAAAAGACAACCCTCAGAATGGGAGAAAATATTTGCAAATGAAGCAACTGACAAAGGATTAATCTCCAAAATTTATAAGCAGCTCATGCAGCTCAATATCAAAAAAAAAAAAAAAAAAAACAACCCAATCCAGAAATGGGCAGAAGACCTAAATAGACATTTCTGCAAAGAATATATACAGATTGCCAACAATCATGAGAAAGGATGCTCAACATCACTAATCATTAGAGAAATGTAAATCAAAACTACAGTGAGATATCGTCTCACACCAGTCAGAATGGCCATCACCAAAAAATCTACAAACAATAAATGTGGAGAGGGTGTGGAGAAAAGGCAACCCTCTTGCACTGTTGGTGGGAATGTAAATTAATACAGCCACTATGGAGAATAGTATGGAGGTTCCTTAGAAAACTAAAAATAGAATTACCATACGACCCAGCAATCCCACTACTGGGCATATACCCTGAGAAAACCATAATTAAAAATCAGTCACGTACCACAATGTTCATTGCAGCTCTATTTACAGTAGCCAGGACATGGAAGCAACCTACGTGTCCATTGACAGATGAATGGGTAAAGAGGATGTGCCACATATATACAATGTAATATTACTCAGCCATAAAAAGAAATGATATTGAGTTATTTGTAGTGAGGTGGATGGACCTAGAGTCTGTCATACAGAGTGAAGTAAGTCAGAAAGAGAAAAATAAATACTGTATGCTAACACATATATATGGAATCTTAAAAAAAAAAGATTTTGAAGAACCTAGGGGCAGGAAAGGAGTAAAGACGCAGATGTAGAGAATGGACTTGAGGGCACGGGGAGGGGGGAAGGGTAAGCTGGGTGAAGTGAGAGAGTGGCATGGACATATATACACTACCAAATGTAAAATAGATAGCTAGTGGGAAGGAGCCGCATAGCACAGGGAGATCAGCTTGGTGCTTTGTGACCATCTAGAGGGGTGGGATAGGGAGGGTGGGAGGGAAGATCAAGAGGGAGGAGATATGGGGATATATGCATATGTATAGCTGATTCACATTGTTATAAAGCAGAAACTAACACAGCATTGTAATGCAATTATATTCCAATAAAGATCTTTTAAAAAAAGAAGATTTAGCAAATTATGCCAAAAAATAAACTGTTTTAAAACTATTTTATTTGCATCATATAAAATCACACATTTAATTAAGTTAAATAAATAGAAGGAAAAATGAGCTAGGATTTTGCTTCACTAATCTTAAAAGTCAGCCACTTGAGCATAAACAAGCTTCGAAGTTTAATCAGCATATGTGCTTGATTGGTTTCTCCTTACCTGAAGACCAACATAATTAAGAAAATATGAAATTCATCTCAATATTTCTTCTCCTGTATTATAGGCTTGAATGAAAAAATAAAACCTGAAGAAAGATGAGACAAACATCTCATCTGTTTTTGAAAAATGAGCTATTATTCCCCTCAGAACTTAGACACTGTTTCAGTTTTAAGTATCTGAAGGTATTTCAGAAAATAATTATCCAAACATCAGCTAAATGGAATGCATTCATTAACAGAAGGCAGTTGATCGTGTCTCGGTTCATACTGACTATTAAAAAAAAAAAAAAAAAAAAAAAGGCAGAAGTGCATCAACATATAAGCCGGAATGTATTATCCTTGACTGTGTCTTAATTTAATTAACATGATTATCTTCAGCAATCTCAAACCCTAATCTTCAGAGTCATAGGACTTCAGGAAACACTAAATTTCTTGCTTTGTTTCCACCATTTTCCTAACTCATGGAATAAATGGCACTGTTTTTCCCAGTGCTCAGACTTCAAAAGGTTAAGATCTTTGATTCCTTATTGATTCTCCTGCTCCCTTTGTATCTTGCTTCTCTTTTCTCTCGGTATAGTTCTAATATTCACCCTTTTTTCTTCCCAAGAACCAAGTCGTATTTCTCAATTTCCACATCCAGCCATTTTGGATTCAGTTCAGATATAAAAAGGGCTTGCTAAGATTTTACTATGAACCGTGGTTTTTCTTTTTACTTTAACGTCTCAGTCACACCTCTGAAGAGAACCCCCAAGTGCCCTGCCTTAACATTTAGAAATGGTAAACATCATTCTCTCTAAACCATTTCATGTGACTTTATTTCATGCAGAATCCCCTTTACATTTTTGTCTTTCTTATGATCTTTCATGTTCTTTCAAGGGAATCTAGTCTTTGCTTTGTTCTCCCTTCTTTTTCCCCTTCCCATTTTTTAATTCTGCTTGCCCTTAGGTCATGTTCAAAATAGGTTTTTCTGTTTTTCTCTGTTTCTTTCCCACCTAAGTCCCAAGTCAACTCCCATCAACTGCAGGAAAACGATGTAAATAGTGTAAGAATTTATTGCTCCTCTCAAAGGGACAGCAGTGCAATCTTTCCACCTATGCGGTAATGTACAGCAACTACTGAAAGTTACATTAACTTGGTGCCTGGAAAGAGCAGTTGAACATTAGTGTCAGTCAGCAAAGATGAACATAGCCTGGGCTGTTACTGCCTTGACTCTGTGACCCTGAGTAACTTAAAAACACCTATACCTTTCAGGTAGTCCATACTTAAACTGTGGTAATCATGTCACATTGCTCTTCCGTAAGGTAGTTTGAAGTGTTAACTGAAATAAGGCATGGGAAAGCAATTTGTTAATCATAAACACTATACAAACACAAGGTATTATGCTTATTTTATTATTTGCTTTGTTTCTTTAAATTGTAAGCTCAAATCCAGCAGGGACCTTCTTTTGTTAGCTCTAGAATAGCTCCTAGCAAATTCAGAGACCAAATTCAATAAATACACAGTCATGGAAGTTAGCAGATGTTAAAGAAAATCATTTAAATCGTTCCTCTCGTTATGAAAATACACATTTCTGTAAAATTACAGTGGCAATGGTTAGGAAACAACAAAGAATGTCTTGATATATCTATGTTTAGAAACTAAGGCTGAGAAGCCTTATTTGGAGGTACCAGAGTGGTATCGTGTGTAAGTACAAAGCAAGGGGGAAAAGCGATGATGCTGTCATACACTTCTGGCCTCATTACTCTGAAGAACTTTCTTTTCCTTAATGCATGTATGCAACTCCCTGAAAGTTAATGAAAGTGGTGTGTGCCCAATGAGGGGACAAGAGAGCTAAGATTAAAAACCAATACCAATGATGCATTTAATGAACTGGTCTTATAGCTTCATGCACTACTTCTTTAAAATTCTGACTTTTTTTTTTTTAAAGCACATTAGCAGTGTCTATTTAGGGCCCAGAAGAAGTTCAAGTGGAAGAAAATACTTGTCTGATAATTAAAGAGTAAGTCGTTTCCACTGCAAACAAAAGCTTCCGGCTCGGAGCCGTTTTTTGAAAATTCAAAATTCTGATGATTGTTGGAGAAATGTGGGGATGTGAGCAGTAATGGTTCTTCTGAGGCATTTTCCTGTGCACCAAGCATTTTGCTCACCCACATCTAAGCTATATTTTTGTGCTTTTTGTTGCATTTTTGTGTTTGGAGAGTTTATCTAGCATCATCGCTGGCTGAGGTTTTAGTTGATTACAATATCATTTGTTTTTTCCTCCACTGTCGTTTTGAATCTTTCTCCTAATTGGAAATTTCCACTCACTATGGCATCATCCAACATTGGCATAAAAGAGGATAAAATCCCAACTCCCATATTGTACAGTATTATAGTAATCTACCCCATTTCAAAAGCTTCTCATGGAGAAGAAACATCATCTGACCTCTTTTCGATGATTCAACGTGTCATTGGGCCCTCTTTTCTCACAACCTACCTAGCATGTGGCTAGAAACATCACTTCACTCTAAAATTACATTAGACAAAATTAGGAATATGAATAAGGTATTGGAGAGTCGATTATCTACACTTATGTTATCTATTTTTTTAGGTTAGCTATGTCATGGCTCTTCCTCAATTTCCTTAGATACTTGAGAGATGAATGCCATTGTGTTCACACCAAAAAATAATTTTAAAAAATATTAATGTTAGCTTCCATGAGGTGATGATTCTCTAAAGCACTTTTTCTTGAAGTTTGGTCTTGGACCACCAACATCAGATTTATCTGCGTGCTTTCAAGAAGATATTGTTTCATGGTTACCAATTCTGGAATTCTATTAAGTAGAAGGGAGTTTAAATACTTTACTTTCGTCTAGCTGTAACTGGTAAGTACCATATAAAGAAATAAACATTCATGAAATACATGAACATCATTGGGTACAAAAACTTGTTAATCTGTATTGTATGTGAGTATTGGAAAGAACATTGACTGTGATGGAATTTATACCCATGCTTTTGCCTTACGGGTTGCCACATATATAGTGAACATTAAATTTTAAATAATTACATAAGCAATTTTTTCCATTGAAATGGTGCCAGGAATCAAATGATTTAATATCAAATTTGAAAGTATTGCTCCTCCATATGGAGTAAGTTCCATAAAAATAGCTTAGTATTGGTTCCCAAATACTTTGTACATTAATTCTGTTAAAGTCATATTAATTATTTTTCTAGCATGACATGTTCTGCCAAGCCTATGCTGTTTCTTCCATCCAGATTCTTGCTGTTTCTCTCTTACAGCAAATGAGTAGCCTCTGAATTTTAACTCTTGGTGTTAAATCTTCTAGTGTTTTGGTCACCTGTGTTGATCAGTCATAAAGTCTTTGGTTTCAGGAATTGTTTTTAGCAGCTATAATTTTATCTTACTTTCAGAAACTTACTCTAAAATATTGGTCTCATTTTCATAAGTAGCATTAAAGTGCTTCTAGTGTGAATTTCTGTAATTTCACAGAAAATAGCAGAAAATGAAATAATTTTAACTTTCATTACTTCAAATTTTATTATTTGTTTGGTTTGTGCCTGAATTTATTTTCAGTTCTCATAATAAGGATAAGGAGGGGTTGGCAGAGAGCTCAGGAAGAAAACGAGATAATTAAAAAAAAAATCATTTTGAGTGTTTGTTCTATCTTGCCTGTGAGCCTTTATGGTGTTTAGGCAATTTGATTAGGAGACTAATGACAGATGGAAACAAAGCTCTTCCTTAGTCTAATGCATGTTAGACGATTATCAAGTTCATTCAGTCCTAAGTGCAAATTCATTGTCATCTTATTTCTAACCATCAACCTTTAACTGAAGAAGCAAGCAATTTGACTCTACCTAAACTTATTGTGCTTCCACTGGAAAGATATGGTATGCACATGCCTCATATGAAACTTTTACAACACAGAAAGAGATTTTAATTTAAAAAAATAGTTTCCTTACCAGAGCTTACACTCTGTTCATTTTCAGGAATTGTTAACAAGATGACACAGGTATCACATAAAATCGCTATGGTAGATGGTCTTTTGATTTTGCATTCAGATCAGATCTTCTATTTCCATTTGGAAATATCTGAACCATTCATGATGCACTTTTCTGTGACTGTTTCGAATAGAGACTCATAATAATATAACCAAGGACTTGAAATTGTTTTATGCTAATATTTTAACCTTGTGGAACTATACTTTCTCTTACTTTCTTTTTGAAATGCACAGCCTCATAGACATGCATAACTTTTACCTACTCGTTCTTAGCAAAAGAGAATGAGATTTCCACTGTAGTGGGGAGCTCTTAATAAACTAAGAAATTAAGGAAATAGTAGTCTCTGTAACAAACACTAGGAATGTAACCACTCTTATCTCCTCCTCCAGAAATTTTCCTCTGTTGATGTTTTATAAGTGGTTTGCTTCACAGTACAGATGTTTTTATAGATTAGCACCTGCATATTTATGCTCATTTTAATCTATATTTACATGACAGCTATCACTCTGAAGTCAAAGCTTTAGAATCATTAATTAGGATAATCTCAACTAGCAACATCAGGAAAGTTTGATAGCAAAATTTTTCCAGAAACTCTTGGACATGGAGACTGGAGAAGTGAGTTTTTATATACAGTCCCTGCCTCTCAAGTAACAGTTATCAGTTTTAAACAAAAAAGTAGTAGATGTTGCAGAAGGTAGTCAAAATTAAAGGTTAAAACAGAGTCCCCATCCTAAATAATTTTGTAAACCAATCAGGAATTCATAGCTCGCACAGCACGTTCCATTTTAAGTGCTGAGTGTCAGTGGGTGCAGTTGGAGAAGGCTTCTTGCAGGAGTAGAGAGAATTCTACAAAGTGCTGAAAGATAAAAAGTAGTTAAGTTCATAGAGAAAAAAGGAAATGTTGTTTTAGACTGTAAACTCCATGAGAGTAGAAAGTATATCCGTTCACTATTATATGCCAGGTGTCTACTACACAGGTTGGCTGAATTATTTGGAAGGAAGTTTGGGTAGAGCAGGAAGAAACTTATGGAGTGTGCAGGAAATGGCAAAAATTGACCTGTATTGAGTGGAGGATGTATTCTGGAATGATTAATTTGGACGGTGGAGAAGGGGCATGACATAGACTATATTATAAATGCTGAAATAGCAATAAAGATGAATTATAAGTGACGATGCAGAAGTGATTACTGGGTGTTTTTTCAGTGAAATGCTGGGTTTATCTAGTTGTTTAGGAATGTGTGCCTTTGATTGTTTTTCTATTGACTAGCTGTATTGTAACTCAGTAGGGGCAGAAGTTAGGTTGTAAAAAACTGATGGTGATGCAAATAAATTTTGATAAAATTGATTTATGTTCTGTAGAGAAGATGAGCCCAAACATGAGATTTTATTATATTATAAAATATTAACCAGTATTGCATCTACTAACAACTTTAGTCTAGCATTCCTAATTTTATATATACACATACACATATATGTATACAGGTACATACGTAAATGAATACATGTACAGATATATGTATATGTGTATAGTCTGTTCTTCCTTGAACTACCTTTAACATCTTACTGGTTTCCTCAGTCATTAATTCCCTCACTTTGATGCTTCTTCATTTTATATTTAAATGAGTTGTGAATTTGCCGTTTTGAAACTTTTACATTAGTAGCAGAATGTATTGTTTAGGGTAGAAGTTTGAAGTCTAGACACCAGTCAAGACTATTATAAGGAATTATTCTTCTCAGTACTCAAGGTATAAGGTTACGATTCTAAATTTGGTAACCACAGTATTCTGGAAAAGAGTAGAAAAATCTGAGACATTTTGAAAACAAAACCAGAATAGGATTTGGTGGTATATTTATAGGGGAGCCAAAGGATATTTACCCTATAAAATGGAAGTTTAAATAACTTGTTACACTAGTCTCTTTCCTCTTGGAACATCCCTCTAATCTCGTTGCGCTGGGGAGAAATCTAGCCCAGATCTTGAAAGTTGCTTTGATAGTTTACAAATGAGGAGATAGACATTAATAAACCTGGAAAAAAAACCTCAGGAAAAGCAAACCAGGATAAAAACCCCAACAAAATGTGTTTTAAAAAGCTCTACCCCTTGTCAACAAATGCACTTTTAAATATACAAATTAATTTTTAAATATATAATAGTGATAGAAAGAATGCAAGCAGCTTAAGTGTTCAATGAAAATAAAAAGTAATGTAAATTATGGCATATTCACTCAATGGAGTATCATTTATTCATGAAGAAGTATTCTTGTGAAATTGGTATTTTTAAAGTCTCTTATGGTTTAATCTATAGAGCAGGTTATTAAATTGCAGGTAAAATTTGACCTCAACTAAGTAAAACAAACAAAAAAACAAAAGTATAGATCTACTGATTGAGATTCTCTTGTGTCAGGCCCAGGAATTTGTATTTATAAATTTCCTTCAGATAATTCCATTCAGCAATTGGGTTCTGGAACCAGAAGTCAAATTCAAAAGTTTCTGAATTACAAGAATTTATTTAGGAATCGCTGTCTTCCTGCCTAGTGGAATATTTGCTATGCCAGTGCCAGAGAGCAACCTCGATGCTTTTAATAGGAAAATTCCTTGGAAAATTTTAATTTCTTAGACATTTATTCAGTAAATATTGTTGAGCATCCACGATGTGTCAAACATAGTGATAAGGCTTGGGGATACATCAACAAACTAGATAAACATAAGTAACAATGATCTGTTTATTTAAATCATGTCACTAGAATGTAAATTACTGTAATGTAAGAACATTCTACTGGCTTAAATCCCAAAGTCTCAGTGTAAATCAATGAAGGGATCACTTTACATGTTCACGGGCCTTATCTCTTTTTATTTATTTATTTATTTATTTATGGCCTCACACCGAGGCTTGCAGGATCTTAGAACCCTGACCAGGGAATGAACCTGAGCCCTCGACAGGGCAGTGAAAGTGTGGAGTCCTAACCACTGGACCGCCAGGGAATTCCCATGGTCTTTACCCAAAGGAATAACTTGTATGGTGGAGTAGCTTTTCTACGTCCTTCCCAAGTATAGCAGTTTTAGCAACACTTAAATAATGCTGACTATGTGCCAGACACTGTTCTAAACATGCATTTTATATGCATCAAGGTATTTAGAGACATCACATTATCACCGATTCAAAGATTACAGAAGAGTATTCTTCATCAGTCCCCTTAGCCACATCTCAGCTTCTTACTCACAGATAGGAATGCATGCCGAAGCCCTGGTTGTTTGACTCCACATGCCTTCTCCTTGGCTGTGCTGGGAAGACTTGACCTCTTTTCCACCATCTGTACTCCTCTTTCCTTCGGATTCTCTTTTCCAATCCACGCCCATATGTGAGGCTCTAAGCACTGGCCTTTTATCTTCACTATTGCATTATGAACTATTCAGCAGATCTTGAGGGAGGAATTAATATAGTGTTTTACAGAACCAGGCTTAGAATGTTTAAAGTTTCAGAACTAAACCCGAAGTCTGAATCATGGTTAACATCTATGTGTGATTACAAGTGATATTAACATATTTTTTATTTTTCTTAAACTATCGAATCCTGAGCACCTCTGAGCTGGTGATAGAGCTATTAGATGATCAGAAACACATAAGAAGATGCAAGTTATTAGTAAGATTCTAGTTACTAGCTTGGATGAAATGCTCATAAGTGTTCATGATATTTTTTTCCTAAGGTAAAGAGGGAATTTTATTTTAAAAATTTCTTTTTTTCCATGATCTTGTTATACTTTATAACCAACATATATATTACTTATAATATTACATGTATTAAATAAAATAAGTAAAGGAAAAGAAATGAAAAAACCCAAAATACCTGTTTAAAAATCTGGATAGAATAAACAATACAATTGGATGATAACCTTAGCATATATTTGAAAATATACAAATTCTAAGGTATGAGTTAGTTACCTTTCCCCCCACTCTTTAAATCACCATGTTGTTGGTGCACTAGTTTTTCAGTAGAACTTCTACTTCTATCATCATAAATTTTGGTTGCACCAGGTTATTAATAGTTAAACAGGTTTCTTTACAGCTTGATGTATTATTTAAGGTGCAGGCTAACTGGCAAAACTACAATGGCTTAAACAAGATATGCATGTATTCTTTTCTCATATTTTGTTTATATTGGGCAGAAGATCCAGGGAAGATAGGAGGCATTGGATTTCACCTCTGAGTCTAGATTAGCTGCTCAGTGTTTCCTCCTCCCTAGAAGGGAAGCAGCTTCCTTTCTAGAGAAGTAATTCAAAAGGTGCACACATCACTTCCCCTCACATCCCATTAGTCACATGACCACAACCAGATACAAAGCAGGCTGGGAATTGTAGTTTCTGGATTGGGCAGCGGGGATGAATGCTGCTCACAAAAGGTCAGTGGTGACAGTGGATTCTATAATTACAATGAGGGAGGAGAAACGGATATTGGAAGATCATTAACCATCTTTTCCCAAATGTCTAAAAGCCTTAATACACTACAGTAAGTCCCCTGCATACGAATGAGTTCCCTTCCTAGAGCACGTTCTTAAGTCCAATATGTTTGTAAGTCCAACAAAGTTAGCCTAGGTACCCACCTAACACAATCGGCTGTACAATACTGTACTGCAGTAGGTTTATAATACATTTCACACAAATAATACATAAAAAAACAAACACAAAAAAAGAAAACATTTTAAATCTTACAGTACAGTACCTTGAAAAGTACAGTAGCATCAGCTACATCACCCCTGCTTTTACGCTTATTTCCAGACATCCTGGGTTTGAAATAAAGATACTGTACTACTGTACTCTATACAGTACTGTACAGTAAAGTACACAGAAGCACAACCACTTGTAGAGAATGCACACACATGATAATGTACACCAGACACATGAATTAACTTACATGATTGGACATGCGAATGCACGTTCTCATCTTTGAAAGTTCGCAACTTGAAGGTCCGTATGTAGGGGACTTAATGTAATGTGTAAGGTGAATATCCTGGCAAGATGGTGGACTTGAGGTGGCCATGGAATGGGATTTGACATGCACAATTTCTTAAACTGATTTAAATTGCTTCTTTATGGTAGTTAGGTGTGGTGGGCCCGTGACATAGCCTGGGACACCAACCACAACTTAGCAGTGAATTCAGCATGCAGCCCTCCACATGCAAGTACCCACCCAGATAGAATGGCTTCCTAAGAATGTAAAAGGACAAAAGTCATTACCCATAGTGTCAAGGAATCATGTGGCCCTCAGTCTTCTAGGACAGATCTGGACCTGCTGTGAGGTTGCTTTTCTATATGTGAAGTAATAAATACTGGCTAGGAAAGGTTTATCCCAGTCCTTTCAAACCCATGCACATGGACACATAAAATTGAATCCTCAAAAACAAACCCTTAAAAATGGAAAAAAGCATTGGTTTACCTTTTGAAGTGAACAAAGTATGAATCAATGGTGCCAAATGCCCATCCTCCCCATATTCACACTGGCCAATCTTCGTTCCAGGACACTGTCATAATTTGTAGGGTCTCCATCAAAGAGAACGTGACTGGTAAAATATGATAATAATAGCTCATTTAAGATTGTGGCAAGGTTGAATTGGGTTTCTGCCAAATGCCCCATCTAAAGAATAGAATTAAGTCTCAGGGTATCATCTGGACAGAAAAATATGGTTCTGCAAACTGGTGGAGCCCATGCTGTGGTTATATCTCAGGCCTCTTTTTTTTTTAACATCTTTATTGGAGTATCATTGCTTTACAATGGTGTGTTAGTTTCTGCTTTATAACAAAGTGAATCAGCTATACATATACATATATCCCCATATCTCCTCCCTCTTGTGTCTCCCTCTCACCCTCCCTATCCCACCCCTCTAGGTGGTCACAAAGCACCGAGCTGATCTCCCTGTGCTATGCGGCTGCTTCCCACTAGCTATCTATTTTACGTTTGGTAGTGTATCTATGTCCATGCCACTCTCTCAGTTCGTCCCAGCTTACCCTTCCCCTCTCCCCGTGTCCTCAAGTCCATTCTCTACGACTGCATCTTTATTCCTGTCCTGTCCCTAGGTTCTTCAGGACCTTTTTTTTTTTTTTTAGATTCCATATATATGTGTTAGCATATGGTATGGTATTCGTTTTTCTCTTTCTGACTTACTTCACTCTGTATGACAGACTCTAGGTCCATCCACCTCCCTACAAAAAACTCAGATTCGTTTCTTTTTATGGCTGAGTAACATTCCATTGTATATATGTGCCACGTCTTCTTTATTCCTTCATCTGTCAATGGATCAGGCCTCCTTTTCATGCACACTTTAAGCTCTTTAATGAGGAGTAGGTTGTACTCTTCACTAGTCTTCATAAAGTGATTTTTTTTCTCATTGTCCCTTATATCCATAAGAAATTGTGTGTGTGTGTTCTCAAAGGATTTACCTTGAATATAAAAGTAAAATAAAACTAGCAATTGAAATGTTTTTTTTCAAATCGATGTGTATTTTTTTAAAATGAAGTATAGTTGATTTACAATGTTGTGTTAGTTTCAGTTGTACAGCAAAGTGACTCAGCTATATATGTATGTGTGTATATATATACGTTTAATAATATATATATATAAAATATATATTCTTTTATAATATATATATTCTTTTTCAGATTCTTTTCCCTTATAGGTTATTACAAAATATTGAGTATAGTTTCCTGTGTTATACAGTAGGTCCTTATTAGTTATCTATTTTATATATAGTAGTGTATATATGTTAATCCCGAGCTCCTAATTTATCCCTCACCCCCTTCCCCTTTGGTAACCATAAGTTTGTTTTCTATGTCTGTGAGTCTGTTTCTTTTTTGCAAGGAAGTTCATTTGCATCATTTTTTAAGATTCCACATATAAGTGATATTGTATTATATTTGTCTTTGTCTGGCATACTTCACTTAGTATGATAATCCCTAGGTCCATCCATGTTGCTGAAAATGGCATTATTTCGTTCTTTTTTATGGCTGAGATGTGAGATATATATATATATATATATATATATATATATATACACACATACATACTCTGGAATATTACTCAGCCATGATATACTTTTGAGATGACCTATGACCAGTATGAGCTCACCACTTTTGCTATCTTATCAAATTCACAGAGTACACATTTAATCAATGCAATGCTTGTTTCCCTTCCACAGCGACCAAGGTAAGATAATTACAAACATAATTTAAAGAAATGTCTTGTCCATATCTTAAAGAAATGCCTTGTACTAAACTCCAAGAAATATCAGGGAGTTGGGTTATGAGCAGTACTTTCTCACATCAGGGGTTCCTTCCATCAGTATTAAGAAGGGTGTTGAGTGTGGGCCTCTCCCTCAGCCAGCTGGCTCCAAGCTTTAAAGCTTTGGCGGCGGCTAGGGGCCTGGGTGCTTCCTGCTGTTCCCCGTGTCCCTGCTGTTCCGCTCAAAACGTGCTTCACAGAGTTCATCCCTGCACACGCTTCCTCCCTATCAAACTCTGTTTTTTCTCCCCTTCCCCTCCTGTGATTCCTGGGAAGCCAAGGGGCTGCGGACGCAGGGAGAGAGAGAGGGGTTCAGCATTGTGCAAATGGGAGCCTTTGACGGGCGGTTTAAATTGTCTTTTAAAAAACACCCCGAGCTTTCCTAAACAACCAGTACAGATGTTCTTTTTGGGCCACCAGTGACCCGGGTCTTTCCCAGCCCCTGCTTGGAAGCATACCTCAACACAGAACCACGGAGTGTCTGCAGCAGCAGCGCTGGGCCTCTGACTCGGTGGACATTTGCACAGACGGGCTTCTGAGCATCGGGTTCAAGCGCTTCCCGTTCGGTGGAGGTGTTCTTCAGAGTGGCAATACCTCCCGTGAACTTAGGGCAGGAAGCAATACTTCAGAATTGAATGTGTGTAAATAGTTGCTTTGAGTTGCAATTGCTAGTTTCTTCTTGGCCTCAGGTCAGATCAAATTATATATGTATAAATATATATAAACAAGCACACATAATTGCATCCAGTGCAAACAAGTGCAGAGCATGAGTTATGAAACCCTCACGGAGCGTGGAGGCTGCTCATGGCTGTTACCCTGGCTGCGCTGTGGAGACACCTGCACATTTGCACTTGACATTGAGAGCCGAAGGGCCGCGTGCTTCCCCATTATGTGGGCTGTAGTGATTTGTAGTTTGCAAAGATCTGTCCGCGTTTGCATTTCTAGATTTTCGAGGTAAGCACTTTTTGGTGGTTGTTTCGAAAAATCACGTCATGCCTAGAATCTGAAATTAAATCCACGAGAACCAATTGTTTGCGTTCTCCATCTTTCCGTTGCTCTACCCTTTTTAAGTTGTTAATCCTAATAATTTCAAAAGGCACCCACATTGAAGAAATGGACATTAAAATACTCTAAAATCTCAAAAAAAAATGAGAAAGCTTACAGAAAATACTCTGTGTTTGTGGCCTACTTAATATTATAATATTGCTTCTTAAGCATGATAAACTATTATAGCATATAAATTAATACGTTTGGGTGAAAACGAATTTATAAACTTTATGATATCTCTATGCAAACTAACCATCGTTTCCTCAAAGCTAACCAGTGATCTAAAAATGCTATCAAACACCATCTGATCTTGTATAAGATATCCAAATTTAGAGGGTCAGCTCAAAATCAGTTTGGGTTAATTCAAGTTATATTTTAGAAACTAGAGAGCTAAAATTTTTTTTTTAAAGAACTTTATTTATCCTTAACACTTTGTGATTGAAATTCCCTTATGTTTTTTTCCTTTTTATTTATGATCCTTGGAAGTCACTTGAGTTCTTACTAAAAGCTTTCTATAGCTTAATCATCTACAATTTAATGATTCATAAGATTTTAGAATATTCACTTAAGTAGTTTGGCATATATTCCTATTGGAATTATGCTTATATAATTAGGGGTGAGAAGTGAGAGAGTAACACTGACATATATACACTACCAAATGTAATATAGATAGCTAGTGGGAAGCGACTGCATCACACAGGGAGATCAGCTCCGTGCTTTGTGACCACCTAGAGGGGTGGGGTAGGGAGGGTGCGAGGGAGACACAAGAGGGAGGGGGTATGGGGGGATATACATATACATATAGCTGATTCACTTTATTGTACAGCAGAAACTGGCACAACATTGTAAAGCAATTATACTCCAATAAAGATGTTAAAAAAAATAAGAATAAAAACATCTTAAAAAAAAAGAAAGAGAGCCTTGTAGAATCAGATAGAGGCAAGTTTGTTCTTTCTCATGCAACAACTGCCTATGATATTTAGAGTTACATTATATCAACTCGAAAACTGCCATTCTAAGCAGAATTGCATGTGTTTTTTTTTTCCCCACAGTCTCATGCTCCTGACCTGTGAAATGGGGACTTATAAATTATTCTTTTTAAGGTAAGTATGTTAAAGCTTTTCCTTTGCTAAGCAAATCAGGAATGAACAGTCCTATGAAAATGTAATTGCATAACAGTGAACCATCTTATTGTTTATCCCAGATTTCCTCATATCTGCTTCTGTAAATTTTTGAAACAAGTCATTGAAAGGCATTACTCAATTGTTTGTCAGTGTGTTTCACAACTGACACATTTGTTGTTTCACAACAAATCTAAAGCGTGCCTTTTAGATCACGCTCATAAAGTACACTTAAAGGAAGGGTCCCAGAGCCTTCTCAAGTGTTTTGCTGTGACAGGAGAGTACTTTAATTATAGATTAAAAGAACTATCATGTTTCACTCAGCTAAGGCTGTCTTAATGTTCTTGGACTTAACAATCTCTCCTTTCTCCAATGAGGTATTTCACTCAGCTAGCTGTAGCAAAGCATTCATTTGCTGTTATAAATAAATTACTTTAAACTGAGTTCCTGACATTGCCCTAGAAAATATCCACCACCCCGTCCCCGCCGCCCCCCGCCCCCCTACAAAGTAAGCTATGTCTCAATTTATTTTCTCTGTAGAGGAAAAAAGGACTTTCTTTCTGTCATGTAATTTGGTTCTTTTTCAGAACTGGGGCTGGGAGAATAAAAGCAACAGAAACTGGGGAAAAAATAAAGGGAAACAAAATTAAAGGTTTGCTATAGGAATAACTGAGCTTGACTTAAGGGACTGTGGGATAGAAACTTGCCAATGAAATTTTAGTTGTAGAAAACTACATATTGTACAAGCTTTACAGTTGACCTGTGTATCCAGAAACTACAGGGATTTACAGAGGCAAACCCTGCAACTAGGAAAAGAAAACAGAAATGTTTACATTCAATGTGTTGCTCCATCAAAGAACAAGGCAGGACAATAGTTTTGAAAGGGCATTTCACATGACACTGCCTGTGTTTAGTTCCTGTGTCTGTTTCATTTTTTTTAATCTGTAGAATGAGAACAAGAATAGTATCTAGGGTAAAATGCTCTAAGATTTAAATGAGATAATCCACATGAAATACCTAGCACAGTGCCAGGCCCATAGTAAATTCTCTGTAAATATTATTAGCTCTGACTATCCTCATAAGCACCTCACCTTCAACTCTGAAATTTTTGAATTATAAAATGGGAAGGTATTCATTCATTATTTATTCAGTAAAGATGTATGCTGTCCTTCAAAACTAAGATCATAAAGAATGGTGAATGAGGAATAAAATATAGAAAAGGAATACATTATTTTTTTCTAATGTTATGTGCTGAATTGTGGTGTACCAAAATATAAACTCAACCTCTCTAAATCAGTTGGCTGTTTCATAAGGATATGTCACAAGGAAGTCTGGATTACTACCAATTCATGACCTCCCTTCATTAATTTATCCCCCCAATAGCCCTTTATTCATACCTACCACATCTCAGACTAGTGCTAAAAGCTGAGATCACCAGTACTAAATAATACACAGTCTTCGACTTCAAGAAACTAGAGATCTCATGGTGTGAAAAGATATGTCAAGGTAAATTACAATTATCTGATGCAACATGTGCTCCATTGGAGGAGTAAACCCAATGCTGGATTTAAATTCAGAAGTTGGATTTGGACAGGCAAGCAAACAAGGAAAGGCATCCTGAAGTGCACACACATGACCCAAGGAAGGAGGTGCGTAAGTAGGTGCCAAGCTGGGAAATGGAGACGCTTAATGCAGCCAAACAGGGATCATATCAGGAAGGTGCTTCAGCGTCAAGTGAAGAAACTTGGACTTTTGAAAACTGGTAGTAACTGACAGGGGATTTTGAACAGGGAGTGACTTTGTAGCAGTAAGGAGAATGAACTAGGATAGGAAGAAAGTTGGAGATACCTATGATATACCTCTGCAAAAGAGACCAACCAGAAGGTGGTTGCAGTATTCCAGGTGATGGATAACTGGGTTCCAAATCCTGGAGGGAGATAAAACTACCAAAAAAAAAAAAATCCTCGAAAGTGAGTCAGTAGTACAGTGTTCAGGAGCAAAGCCCCATATATATTTCACTAGAAGAGAGAGTATGGTGTGATTTAGTGCTTATTGTGTTCCAAAGTTGAGGTTACTATAGTCTGATATAAAAACATCAGTGCAAAAGTTTGTTATGGATATTTAGAATTTGATTGATTTGTAAACTAGCCTATAACTTAATGGATTGGATTTATCTTAGAGACAAGAATGACTTTTTGCTTTTAGTCAGGGTTTTTTGAACTCATATATGAAAGATGCCTTGATATAAAATCTATACTTTTTCACTTTATGCTCAGCTTTGCAGGAATGTATCTAAGATGGAAAACCGGGTGATCATATTGCAATGTATTTTCCCCTACATTTTTACGGAAAATGACCCATGATCTATTTGGGCTTACATGATTTTTTACTCATAAATATATATGAGGGTAACGCCTCAAAGCTCCTATTTAATACATTTCTGAAAAATGTTCACATTCTGGGAAGCCTTTCATTCAGGGCAGCTGCCTGGGAACACTTAACGATCTCTGAGGGGAAGCTTTGAACATGCATAGGCGTGTTATGAAATGGTGCATTGTCAGACAACTAAAAATCAAAAGTTCAACACAGTGGCATCATCATGTCAGAGGCGTGAACTGGCCCTGCTATATTCAGGCTATAGAACTTGGGAAGATTCTTTTATCTTTGTGAACACCTATTTCCTCATCTGTAAAATGGGGGTGCCATTCCTATTTTGTTAAGTTGTGGTGAAAGAAAAGCACTGAATAGGTAAATAATCAATTACAGGGACATTTCTTTCCCTCTACTCTCTTCTCTACTCAAGTAACGTATTACTTAGCAAGGTTAACTCTTGGTAGAACACAGTTTAGTAGGATACTGCTTTCCAATTATTTAAGGACTATAATAAAGTGTTGATACCCAATTTGAACTTGCATCTGAATTGGCTTTTTAAACATTTAACTTATATTATTTATATGTCATAAAGACTACTTGACCAAAGGACCCCAAGTCATAATTCAGAGCTCTTGACATTGTCTATAGCTATTGGGATTCACCTGGCCATGGTGACTACTCATATCAAATCAGAGCATGTGATGAGCAACAGTGGGATGCAATGGGCTAGAGAGAGTTTCCCAGGTGCAAGTGCTCTGGCTGTGGCCTCTCTGGCTGATGGGCGAACATGGGTTGCAAGGATTTCAAGCATCTCTACCCACAGTCTATCTGGGAGGAGGTAAAATGAAAAGATTAAGTTACAGATATTTGGAGGAAGAAAAGTTTCAAAGATGGTGACTACTGAGATGTCATTTAGCCAGGCTCTCAGCATCTGCAAGCTCTGTCTTGAGACAGCTGACTCTAGAACACAGACTGGTGCTTAGGAAAACCTCTCACTGCCTCTAGCAGCAGCAGCACTTGAATGTTTTGTACTGGGCACTACCAGCCTTAAGCATCCTATGCAACTTGGGTACCACTAATCAGATGCTCTGAGCTTGAGGAGTGTAATTGAGATCACAGTGTCCTCATGTTTTTGTAGTTCTCAATGATTAGAAGCCACACTCTGTTTTCTGCAAAGATTGTCTCTCTTCCAGTATCAAATCTGGCCTCATCAACATTCAGCCTCAATTTTCTTCTCCATGGGGCCTTCTCAGAACACTCCTGCCTTCAGAAAGCTACCTATTCTCTGAAGTTCTGTTTTACACCAAATGTGTGCCATTACTGAACTTTCTTGTATTGCTGTAGAATTTTCCCCAAGTGTTGACTTTGTCCGCCTAAGCACATTGTAAGTGCCTTGGAGGTAGCATCATGTTTTATATTGCCAGGGCTTCACACCATTCAAACATGCAACTAACCAAGTACTAAAGAAATAGTTAGTGATTCATTTACTGAGCTGGAAATCTGAAACTGCTTATTCTGGACTTGTTGCTATGAATTTTTCAGTCTTGGGTTTTTTGAAGGAAAATATTGTACCTAGTATGCCTTTATCTTCTTTTCATTTTCTGCCATGAACTATTAGAGTTTATGTCTCAAGTATTTAGTTCTGTCTGATATTCAATTCACCATTTATTTTAGAAAGAAAGATCTTGGAGAGAGAAAATTGGCTTCTTTACTCCATTTTTCTATCTTATATATTGGAATTTGTCCATGAGATATTGCTAAAGTAGGTAGAAGGGGGAGCAAGGACCTAACATTTGTGTTATTCCCTGGAACTGGGCAGGTTTAGGGTAGAGATTAGCCTATCAGTTGGATGTATGTCAGCATGATAAATGAAAATTAATATCCAAGGTTACAGCTGACCACTGTTTCCTTAGGCCAAAGTTGAATCTAAGATCAAGTAGAAGATCTCCCTATAGGTAGAGAAGAGAGGCACTGTTCAAAATTACACAGACAGTTATATCTGGAAGGTCTCTCTGACTGTAGAAGGATGAGGTCATCTTGCTGGGTGCTGGACTGTAGATTTGGGGGAGGTCTGGAAAGACAAATGATGAGTATCAGTCTTCTTGAGGAAACATTGGAACTAAACATTATTGGAAAAGTGATTTGGGATGAAGATTAAACAAGAAGCTTAGGCCTCAACAATGGAACACATAAATGGCCTAGTGGGATCAAGTGTATGTAGCCTGGGAGTGGGGGACATAGTGCATTTCTACATAGTGTCTTGTCATCAGGATGACTTTGGGGAGGGAGCTGAGGTTGAGGGCACAATCCTGGGTCATAGCATTCACAACCAGTCAGCCTATCAAGGAGAGTGACACCTGACATTCAGTGTCAAGATGAGGGCATTGTTTGACTTAAAATATTTCAGGCCTTTTGTCTTGATTGGGGTGGAGTGGTGGGGAAGTTAGCCCTGGGCTTGAAGATAGACTTTTCCAGCAAATGTTTGGAAAGACATGACAGGCAGGGGAAGGGAGATAAGATACCTGTCCTCTATTCAACCTGAAATGAGAAACAACTCAATCCCAATTGGTTTTCTGATCTAATCAGATGAAATACGTAAGTGGTAATGGCCAGAAACATGAGCCAGAACACTAGGTTACACGATGTCTTATTTGGGGGGTTATGAGAAGCAGGTACAAAGAAGGGATTAAAGAAATGCCTGTGGGAACAGACAAGGAAGCAACTGGGAGAGGCTGGGAGAACTGTCAGATTATGATGTTAGTCTGACCACCAGTGAAGGAGAGAAGAAAGGAAAGAAAGTGGGATGGAAGCATCTTAGACTGCAGCCCAGTTCTACAGAGTCCTGGAGCCAAACTCACCATTAGAAGAGTCTCCTGTCTACCAGGAATGGGTGGATGGAGGGCAGCACCAAGGCTGCTGCATAGGTAGCTGATCTGGGGAGAGGGTTTATTTGAGTAAAAGTAGTAGATTCAGGGGGAAGAATTGGACTCAAATGCAGATCTTGGGAGTTGTAGTTTTGTTCTTCTTCATGGTCCAACCCTGGTAGAGAAAGGGCCTGCAACTAATTAGACAACTTTTTTATTTTAAAGAAGATGTTGGGGGTAGGAGTTTATTAATTTATTTACTTTTGCTGTGTTGCGTCTTCGTTTCTGTGCAAGGGCTTTCTCTAGTTGTGGCAAGCGGGGGTCACTCTTCATCGCAGTGCGCGAGCCTCTTACTATGGTGGCCTCTCCTGTTGTGGAGCACAGGCTCCAGACGCGCAGGCTCAGTAGTTGTGGCTCATGGGCCCATTTGCTCCGCGGCATGTGGGATCCTCCCAGACCAGGGCTTGAACCCGTGTCCCCGGCATTAGCAGGCAGATTCTCAACCACTATGCTACCAGGGAAGCCCTAATTAGACAATTTGATGAAGACATGTCATGTTGATGAACATGACTAAAATATATACATAAATGTAATATACTGCAATGAATGATAAGGCAGGTGGCTACAAGCCAGGAAGCAAGTTCTCTTCAGGAACCAAATCTTCCAACACCTTGATCTTGGACTTTCCAGCGACCAGAACTGTGAGAAATAAATGTCTGTTGTTTAAGCCCCCTGTCTATGGCATTTTCCTATAGGTGCCTAATCAGACAAATACAAGTATTTAATAGAGAAAGCTCAAAGCCAAAATGAATGCGCTTTTTTAGTTTTTATAGTGAGATGCTTCTGAGAAATCAACATGCTGGAGGCTGCTGAGTCTTGATATGTTCCTTGTTCTGATGGTTGCTTTTCTTAATGGCTGGCTGACTCTGAAGCTGGTCTATCAATCATGGTTCTTTGTTGCAAGCAACAGAAGCCTACTGGGTCAGAATAAGCAAGGGAAGAAGATTTGGAGTAGCTCACCAAGTCATTGAATAAGTTGGAAAGTTAGTCTCGAGGCCCTGAAATACTCCCTTAAACTCTATTACTCTTCTGAGAAACCACTCAAGCTGCCACTGGACACCAGATGCTATGTTAGCACTACAGTCGATGGAGCAGATTTTACTTCTTCATGGAGCCCAGTCCTACAACCACTGCTACTGCTATCACTGCCAGAGAGGAAAGGCAACTTCCCTCTTCTTTCTTTTTGTGTTACTAGCACCGACTGGCAGAGCCTAACTTATGTGCTTATAGCTAGCTGCAAGGGAGGCTGGAAAAGTACTGAATATAGTCAGCACTTCTAGGGGGAGAAAGTCTGTGTGCCCTACCCAGACTCAGAAGCTGAAGAATTCTTCAAAATGCATGACAAATGTTCACTAGAGTTGGGTGTCATTTTTATCCTTGTTAACATTGCATCCTCAGTGACTAAATGTGTGGCCTCAATAAATATTACTTGAACAAATCAATGTTTATAGAGAAAGCACATCAATTCTAAACAATCCCAATTAATAATTAAAACAATGGAATGTTTTACCCCAACTTAGGTGTTCTATTCTTATATGATATGAGACTTCTGGGTGGAAATTAAAATGGACAGTTTTATGGGACAATTATTAGCCAAAATTCTCATTGAACAGAATCTTTCGTCTTATCACTTGTTCCCAAAGATATTGGGTTTTCCAAATATCTTTGTTACTGGCTGTGGTTGATCCACTTTGCTAATTCTTGTTCATTCTTTCAGCTTCTGGTTCACTTGCTTTCATCCAGTGAGGTTCTATGTCTCATTGGTATCCTGCCCTTGACTGTATTCATGTCTCACTAGACTGTAATCTCTTTGAGGTCAGGAATTGTGTGTCTGGCTTGCTGTTATATGCAGCACCTAATGCAATTCCTGGTGCTTATTATTCATTCAGTGCATGTTTGCTGAACAAATGCATAAAATCATTGTCTATAGGCACTATGTTACATATAACAAATTGAAAAAATGATGACATAGTTATTACAGATGTTCATGTGGTATAGAGCAGACCTAATTGTTCATTACATGGTTTGGTTTCTAAAAATTTATTTTTTTGATCCTCTTCTGGAGTTTGATTCACATGCGCACCTATTATGTGAATACATTCATACCATCTCAGAGAGCCATAGCATAACAAAGAACATATAATGGTTGTCAATGTGTATTTCCCTTAAAAAAACATTGATTATAAACAATGTTTTCACATTGTTCATTTTATAAGCAATGCAGGAACTCTGCATTTAAATAGGAAAGTTGAGTAACTTCTAAAATCCACACCTAAAGAAGAGTCTTAAGGATGCTTCTTTATTCCTATATGTCACTTGGAGCCTCCAAATCAAGGTTGCCAGGACATTATTAACTTGGCTAGAATTTGTTTGGATGGCTTAGGAGGAGTGTGTAGAAAAGGTAGAACAATAGCGATTCAAATTAACCACATCATTAAATGTTTTCTTCTGTCTGTCCCGTATCTGTGACATCATGACTTTTTCCTCTTTACTCATTTCTTGTGGCAGTAAGCTCTCCTGTTATGGCATCAGCACTGGGGCTAAATTTGAAGTGTATGGTATCTGCTATTGGGGTGCATTCACGCTGCCCCCTACACTTTCTTTGGTCTTCTTCCTCATCTTTCTCTTACTATTCCAAATATTTATCCATACACCACTGGCTTATGGATATGAATATCCACACCCGCTGGCTAAGAGAACCCTCACTTTGGCATCTCTCTAATACTTGGCATCCATGGACAGAGCTCTTATGCTGAATGCTTGTTGCTGCTCCCCAGAGTCCCCTATTCTGCAGGGAGCTGCTCTCAGCCAGCTGTCAAATTAGAAAGGAAATAATGAATCATTAGCTGAAAGATAAATATCTGATAAAGTCTAATGGGATGGCCTTTACAGTAGTGCTTACATTTCTTTCTGCGAGTGACTATTTGGAAAAAAAAAATGAATGGTCGTATTTAAGGTCTAAGGTGCAGAATAGTAAAAATTTGAGGAACAAATAGAGCTTCCTGATGTCAAGAAGGCCACATCTAAGCTGCTTTACATTTTAGAACCATTCATGAACTTTTATGATGACCCAGTCAAAAATAAAATAAAATAAAAATGAGTGAACATTTCAAAAAATTATTTGATTCGATATTTTTGAGTGACTGGACAACCATGGTCACATTAGTTGTGCATGTGAATACAACTTCAGTTGTTTCTTGGGAATTTCAAATTTAATTAAACATGAAGGGCTTCCCTGGGGGCGCAGTGGTTAAGAATCCGCCTGCCAATGCAGGGGACACGGGTTCGAGTCCTGGTCCGTGAAGATCCCACATGTGGCGGAGCAACTAAGCCCGTGCACCACAACTACTGAGCCTGTGCTCTAGAGCCTGTGAGCTACAAATACTGAGCCAGTGTGCCACAACTACTGAAGCCCGCGTGCCACAACTACTGAAGCCCACACGCTTAGAGCCCATGCTCTGCAACAAGAGAAGCCACCGCAATGAGAAGCCCGCACACCACAACGAAGAGTAGCCCCCGCTCTCCGCAACTAGAGAAAACCCACGCACAGCAACGAAGACCCAACGCAGCCAAAAATAAATAAATAAAATAATTAAACACGAATACAATAAGCCTCAAAAGTCTTTATTTTATAAGGACCTTTCTATCATTATAATAAGCAAATAGTCTCCTAGCAAAAAATAACTAAAAACTCATATTTAACACAAATCTAATTTCCAAACTTTTAAATAAGCATTAAAATATTTCTTCTTCTTTTCTCCTTCATTCCCTGCTGCAAGGAGTTATTTAAAGCTAAACACAAAATATCCACTCTCACAGCTCATATAACTTGCATGAAAATAGGGAATGTATGTCAACTTTTGACTTATAGATTCACCAAGTAAATAATGAACTTTTAATGATTTCAACACTAGCGAGGAAATGTCTTCACCACCATAAATTGGTGTCATTGGAAAAACAATCTATTTTACATCTCAGTATTATTAATATTACTTGCACTAATGTTATACTTTTTCAAAACTGAAGAAAGTGGCTTGTCTTAAGCTTATTATCAGGTGCAAGTAAATTTTTTTTAACACAGAATATTGTTTACTATGTAATGTACATCCAGCATGAAGCCTAGAAAAGAAAATCACTCATTAAAAGTGTCACTTGTTATGGCAGCAATAATCAATAGAGCATTAAATGTTACATTTTATTGCAATGAATGGGGAATAAACATGAAGAGCAGAGTGCACGCTTGTAAATGGTATGACTTGTAAATGTCAACAAGAACTTATTTAACAGTAAAAGGCTATAAGAATTTAAAAAGGGAGTTTTAAAATTCTTCCAAGATGGATGAAGTTTGCATGAGGAAAGGGCAGCTATATATAGCATGCACACACACAGGTAATGTAAAACATGAATGGATAAAAAAGACCCAAATACAGTTCTAATTGGAGTGTTCATTATATTTGGTATTCTAGAAAGTGCATGTACTGAAGGCTGCAAGTTTGGCATTATGAATATTTTATTGCATACCTTGTTTTATATTCACAGAAAACAGACTTTCTTTTCTCAACATAAGCAGTATATATGTGTAGGTACAGAGCAAAGAGCAGCTGATAGGTAAATGCAGCTGGGAATACATCATTCAGAAGGATTGAAATCTCTTTCTGGGAAATTGTCTAAAAATTTATCATATGCAACATTCAGCTGCGCAGAGTTTTCATCTCTCTACCCAATTGAGTTAAACTTGGCTTGATTATTCTGGGTGTTGCTCTGTAAACTTGATAATAGATGGAGAAGGTTCTTAGGAGTTTTCCAAACCCCACACATTGTATTTGCAGAGTTTCATGTAGGACCATCAGGACATTTTGACATGGGAGGAGAAACAGTATTATATGATAATAGGATCCCCTATAGCTTAAATCAACGGGGAAATGAACAGCATGGGTTTCAAAAAAAATCAGAGATGGCCAGGCTATTTGCAAAGCAAAATTCTCTTTTAAGGGACTCATTTCAGTTTCTCTCCAACGATTCACTTCAAGTTGAAAACATTAGAGAAACTCCATAGAAAATATAAGTATTGTGTTCTGAATAGGCTATAGCAGTTAAACATGCAATATTATAACTTTTACAATACAAGTTTTAGTTAGCATTCTTCAGAAGAAAAATATTGAAATAAAGACTGGGATAGCTTCTATTTCAAAAAAAAATTTATTATAGTATCCAGGTCTCTTTTAGAGGTCAAAAGGAAAGGAAGGAGAAAATCATAAGCATGACATCTGCTCAGCTGCTAAGTACAATACTCCATAAACTTCCAAATACATCAGCAAATTAGCAGCCCAACTTTCTATATGAATGGATACAATAATTTAGTTTTTTTTATATCGTTGGTGAAGACTATCCCTTCCAACATAAAGACAGTATAGTTGCTTTCTGTTTCTAGTAATTTCCAAAACAGGCTAGAGTTTTCTGTTTCCCCCCCCCCCACGCCCCACATTCCATAACTGAAAATGATAACAATAAAATAAAAAGTTTATTTTCACACAATGCCTAACATTGTCAACAATGGCAATTTAAGAAAATACATAAAGCAAAGACAAGGTAGGAATAAGAAAACATTAGATGATAATAATAATGAAAATAATGCTATATGGTAGGCATTGTGTTACAATTTTTATACATGTTTTATTAGTTTCCCCTTGCTGCTGTAACACATTACCACAAATAAGTGGCTTAAGCAACACCAACTTATTAATTTACAGTTCTGGAGGTCAGAAGTCTAAAATGGGTCAAAGGGCTGTGAACCTGTTGGAGGCTCTACAGGGAAGTTTCCTTGCCTTTTCCAGTGCCTAGAAGTTGCCCACATTTCTTGGCTCATGGCCCAGCATATGATTCTGACTTCTGCTTTCGCAATCACATCTTCTTTTCTGAATTTGCCCCTCCTGCCTCACCCTTATAAGGAAGGACCCTTGTGATTACATTGGGCTTACCTAGATAATCCAGGATACTTTACGCATCTTAAGATCCTTAACTTAATCACATCTGCAAAGTCCCTTTTTCTACGTAAAGTAACATATTCATAGGTGTTGGCATTATGACATGGACATCTCTGGGGACAATTATTTTTCCTACCACACATGGAGATTATAGAAATGTTATATAATTTCTGGCCCTACTCTATATCTACTAGTTGGTCTCTACCATCTATTGTTTTGAAACTCCTTTTTCAACACTAGGGGAGAGGGGGTAGGCCAATTCAATTACTGGATATGCAGGGAACAGTGATGATATCATTTTTCTAAGCTCTTCAAACCCCATCCATGCAAACCTTTCCTTAACAAATCTAACATACAGCAATGTTGATTCCAAATAGAAAAGGATTTGACTGTAATTCCCTTGTTTCTTGCAAAGGTGCAAAAGAACCGTGAAATGATGGGATTGTTAGGCAACATTTCTGAGAGCAAAAGAAGTTGGAGAATTGATCCACATGCAAGAAAATAAAACTATGATTACTCAGGGAGAATGTACTCCAATTTAAGGAACAATGGGATTATAATTATTGTATTATCTCCAAGAAGAAAGACCATCCAGTGGAATTACAGGGGAATCAGAGCCAGATGGTGTCTTTTGCCATCCTGCTGACCATCTTACTTTGGTGGGACTGTGCTTTCATTTAATTTTGAGAGAGTCATGGTGTTATGGTGTTTACTCCTCTTTTGGGGGAAGAAACAAAGTAGAAATTTACTTAGGGGGAGCCTTTTTTTGGGGTATCATTTTCTCTTATCCTGTGTTTATTGATATTTCACAGCAATGAAATTCTAAATACTCATGTATTAGAAGTATTATATACTTCATCACCTTCTGGACTGACCCACTGTTGTTCCTACTTCCACCAGATGATCCAGCCTCGTGTTATCAAACACAGATCCGGTTGCTCACTGCTCAAAAATCAATACCTGAGAGAGAGAAAGGTGAAGGCTGATAGAAAGGAAAGTTGCTTTTAAACAGGTGTTGGCAATCTGAAGAGATGGTGGACTCAGTGTCTGCAAAAAACCAAGTCCAAAGGTTCTGCTCAGCCATGAAAATATTTAAAGGGAAAAGAAGTAATCTCAGGTAATCATTGAGATAGGGCATCAGACTGTTCGCCATCTCCCACCATGTGCAGGCTTGTCCACTTCTTGTGATCTTTCTTTAGATGCTATCTTGTTCATGCAGTTTATTCACAGAGTTTGTTCATGCCGTTTTTTCATGAGATTATGGAAGGGGAAGCTAGGGAAGAGATCTGGTCATCTGTTAATTACTTATTCTTCATTTCTACTTCTTTGATCTATGGAAGGAACCAACAGGTTAGGCAAGGTATTTTGTGATCAAAAGATTTGAAAGGTGTGCTAAGGCCAGAGATGAGTAGAGCATGGGGTGCCTGATTTAAACGTTAGTTACAATGTAGTTTTGCTAAATTGACAAAAAAAAAAAAGGGTTTTCTGCTGAGGGCAGTTTCTTGCGATGAGCTGCTTATACTAGGATTCTGATAACATCATGGGGTCCCGCTGCCTTCTGTTACTGAATGCACGTTTGTGTGCCCATCACATGGTAAGGCCAAGCAAACCAACACATTGGAGTTTGGAGCAGAGAAAGGTTTATTGCAGGGCCAAGCAAGGAGAACGGGTGGCTTGTGCTCAAGAAAACCCCAAACTCTCTGATGGTTTTTGGGAAAAGTTTTTATAGGCAAAATTTTGGGTGAGGGTTGTAAGGTGTGTGACTTTCTTCTGATTGGCTGGTGGTGAGGTAACAGGGCAGTGCTCCAGGAATCTCTTGCTCAGCCTGAAGTTGCTACCATCCTGGGTAGTGGTGTTAGTTCTGCAAAATAGCTCAAAGATATTGTTATGTATATTCCTTGAGGTGGAACCAGGACCCTGACCCATAGCTGTACTATTGTTTCTTGACTGCTTCTCCTTTGTTTCTGCATTCCCTCCCTTCCCTGATTAGCAATGGTTTGAATCTTCCCTCTGGAGCTCAGGGAAGGTCAAGAAGGCTGTAATGAAGCCTATTTCCTATAAACAAGAAATGGGGGACACAGAAAAGATTTGTACCCAGGAGGGCCCAACAAGGTCCTGCTCCATTTCACCTCCAACCTTGGGGTGGTAGTGACTTCTTGATGTTGGTAATCCATGGCATGTCTCACCACCAACTCCTATTTAGCTTTTCATCAATTCCATTATAAGGATAACCAATTCCTTGCTTTAAATTTCCTCATTTTATAATATTGATACTTTGAGTGGATTCTGCTTTTCTGGTTAGTATATTTTCCCTGTGGACTATTGCCATGGAGCCTTCCAACTTGTATTTTTTTCTTAAATCCCCAATCCATTCTTTTTACTGTAAGTTCAGTCATGTCACTGGCCTCTGTAAACCCTATATTAGTTTTTCACTGCCTTTGGAATGCAAGATGAACTGCTTAGCAAGTGTTGCAGGCCTGACCTACAACTTTTCAATCTCAGCTTGTACCACTCCCCTCCCACCCCTCCCTCAAATATTCCATAGCCCTGCTGGTTCTTTTTCTTTTACTGGAAATGACAAGACTTTTTAACTTCAGAGCCTTGGTACATGCTGTTTCCTCTGCTTGAAGTATCGTTCCTTGCCTTAGTCCTGGCTGAGGGGGTTTCAGCCTTTGGTTTATTTAAGAGTAAAGTTTAGACATCTTAGTCCAGAGACATTTCTTAATCCTAATGGATAAAAATAAATTGCATGAAAATCTTATCATCCTTTAACCCAGTCCCTTATTGTTAGGACATTTGTGCTAGTTTTAATGCTTAAAGAAAAAAGGTGCAATGATCAAGCTTCAGCCTAAATCCCTTCCTCACAGATCTTCTCTGATCACCAAGGCACATCCTCAGGTTACTGGCTTTTAGTGAAGCTGTTTTTTTTTTTTTCTTCTTCTTCTTCTTCCTTGGATGTTATCACAATTTGTATTTATTTATGTCACTTATGAGTTCATTGGTTCAGTGTCTTTCTCCACTTTTTTCCACAGGCTGGAAGCCCCATGAATTTGGACACGTGCTGGCTCTGCCCATTATTTTCTCAGTACACCAAATGGTATCTGACACAGACAAAATGTTCCATAGGTATTTTTTGTGCAACAAAATTCATATTTTATGGCAAGACAAGAAAAATTTAAACACAAAAAAATTTGTCTACCCTTTGGTCTCCTCTCTCCCCCACTGTGCATTGTGCATCCACCAAACTGAAACACAAAGGAAGGGGGCAGGGTACAACCTTTAAAAGAATGACATAGCCATAGCACATGACAAAAACTGGTTAGAACCAAGTAGGTCTAAGTTGGCAGACAAGTTGACTTCCAGTAGACCTTGAGCCTCAATATATGTTCATTGTAATACATTAGCATCTAAATGACACACCCACCAGCACCATGACAGTTCTGAGTCCAACCATAATAGGTCAAAAAGTGGGTGGTCATCCAATTCCTGGAAATTCCTGCCCCTTCCTTAAAATAATTGGAATAATCCTCCCACTCATTAGCCTATGAAATTTCCCAGCCCATAAAAACTAACCATGCCATATTTCCAGGTCTCTCACCTTCTGAGATGGTGCACACTCTGTCTGTGGGAGTGTGCTTGTCTCTAAATAAATCTAGTTCCTAACTATCAATCTGTCTCTCACTGAATTCTTTCTGCCATGAGACATCAAGAACCTGAGCATCATTAAGTCCTGAGACTAGGTGTGTGATCTCAATTAAAAGACGGTGGGTTCAAGTCTCAATCTGATGTCCACGGTTTCAAAACCTCCCCATCGGCAGAAATACCTACTCAAACACAAAGAACAACACTCTCCCAGCACCAACAAGACAACTCCTTATAGACAACATTCCTTCTTGATCTTGTAAGGAGCCACTATAACCCATGACCTACTACTTGCTAGACTGTATAAACTGTCAATAATATGTCATTTAATGTACAGTCCTCTGTCTCAAAAACTTATATAAATATGCCTTGACTTCTAACAGGTGGAACAGTTCTAGGAGATTTCTGAGAGGCTGTTCCTGGGTTATAATCCTCAACTTGGCTCAAATAAAATTTTCTATTTCTTTCTTAGATTGACTGATTACTTTTTCCTCAACATGTGAGCATGTGTTAAAGTTTATTTTTCAACTAAATTAATAATTAGTTTGGATATGAAGTTGAATACACTCAAGAATAGCTCATGATTTTGCACATATTGGCTGGCATTTTTCTCACAGACCTGAGACAGGGTTTGATTTGTCTTCGGATTTCCTGAGCTGTGTGCTCTGCTTTTGCCTTGGTGCTTCTCTGAACGGTTGCATCTGCTACCTGTAGAAAGCAAAACAAAACCAGACAAAAGGTGGAACTAACTCTCTTTGAATAGAAAAATATTTTCTGGATTGAAAAAAAGACTCTTTTCAATAATCCCCAGGAAAGCATATTTTCCTTACCCATTTCTGAAATGTAGCAGGACCCTGTGGGGCTCCTGGGCATGAAAGCCTTTCTGTGTCCCCTGTTTCTTATTTTTAGGGAATAAGTTTCAACCTCCATGACCTTCCCTGAGTTCCAAAGGGCAGGTTCAAACAGTTACTAATCAGAGAAGGGAGGAGATGTGGATACAAGGGAGGAGTAGTCAAGGAACAATAGTGCAGCCTTGGGACAGGATCCTGGTTCCACCTCAAGGGATACACATAACAAGATCTTTGAGCTCTTCTGCAGAACTAAAATCCCCAACAACTGGAAGACATTAACTACTTGATGAAGCATTCTTCACTCCAGAGAGAAGGTCTCAGTTTGATAACCTCAAGAAGCTCATCAGGAGACCACCTGAGGCCAGATTAAATGAATACAGGCCCTGCACACACACTGATTCTTATCAGCAACCTCACCCTTGAACCATTGCTATAAAACTCATCACCAAATCCCCCTTGGGTTGGGACACACAGTTTTGAGGGCATGGGCCAACTGTGTCCCCCTTTGCTGGGCAAAGCAATAAAGCTATTCTTTTCTACTTCACCCAAAACTCTGTCTCCGAGATTCGATCTGGCACCGGTGCACAGAGCTGAGTTTTTGGCATCATTCTTCCTCTTCTCAATAGTCTCTCTTAAAAATAGTTGACAATTGTGGCTGAAAGCGAGTGCAGCAGACCAGACGCCACTGATGCAGAGCAAAGGGGGGTGTGGATGTGCAAGGGAGAGGCTTGTGTGCAGCTATGGCTCGGATGAAGAAACCATCAGTAGACTCTACATCAAAGGAAAGGTGCTATGATTCAGTCAAGAAATTCCATTTCAAATTAGATACATGAAATGACACCTTTAGGAATCATGTATGGTTTTATTTCTTGAAGATTTCCTTCCTTAAGCAGGAAAGACCAAATATACCATCATCTATAATTATCTACCTTTCTTTCTGTTTGAACAGTGCCTGGTTGCCTAGGAACTGGGTGACAGGTATGCCATAAATACATCTTCAAATCATCTTTTTTTTTTCTGTATCAATTTTTTTTCCCACATTGCTTCTATTGTTATGAAGGTTCATTAAAATACATGCCCTATTGTGCATTTGTTTGCTTGGAATATGTAGAAACTGTGTATGACCAATTAAGTATGAGTAAAATATTCTAGTTTTCCATTTGTTTTTTAGTTATTATTTGACATAAGTTGGCTTCTGTGGAAAGCAGCTATTTATGTATCGAGAAAAAATACCCAGTTAAAAGGTGATTTATCTTGCATTCTATCAGCCAGAGCTTTTCTAACTGATAATTTCTCCCACACACAGTGCAATGAAAACTAATGTTTATAATAATTATATTGAACAAATAATAACCCTGAAACATCACAAAATTAACCAATTAATCCAATCCCCTAATTTAATGTACCAGGGAATGGAGCCTCCAAGAAATTATCTGCCCCCAACCCATGGTAAGTGATGGGGCTGGGACCAGAGTTTGAGTGTTCTGATACCCTTGCAAGGTAGTCAGTATCTCATTCTTTGCTTTGAATTTTCTTTCCTCCACAAATGTTGTCTCTTCTCAATTATTCTCAATTGTCAATCCCTCAATTAGAACTAAAAGTTACCTCTATGATTTTTGAATGTCAAAAGCATTTTCATATCCACATCTTTTAATAGTCACAGAGATTGCTCATTTAATAAACTCTGATGACTAATCCTTTTCATACCTTCTGTATAATCAGAATCATCTATATTGAATATTACTTTTATTAAACCTTTTATTATTTTATATCTGTATGCAAACACAATATATAGAAGCATATATAAGTCAGGTAGGGAATAATCATGTAAACACTAATGCATTCACTATATAATGTAAGAACTAGCATCTACGCCCTTTCGTTGAAGCTACCTGTGTGTTCCTTTGTGTACCTCTTCCTTCTTAGTGTTAAGCACCTTTGTCATTCTTGAGTCTTTAAAAATTCCTAATCTGTATAGAGTATTTAATAACTCTGTCCAGTGCATTTAAACTGGAAAAAATTTCCTTTATTATCCTGTATTCATGGATTAATTTATTCATTGGAACTACCATTCATTCAGTCTTTAATGAATACTGATGGTCCTGTGCCAGGGGATAAGAAGTGATATTATACTACATTAAGTAATGTGATTTTATGCATTCTAGAATAGATGATATATATATAATCAATTTCTTTATTTTTCTCAAGACATTTTAACTACTAACAAGGCCATAATGTGCAATAGGACATTATATATTTCTTTTGCCTTTAAGTAGTAATAATACCCATCAATGATTGAACATTTACTACATGCTAGACATTCCATGATTGCCATGTCTTTTAGTTCTTATGTCAAATTTATGAGGTTGTGTATTATTTGGGATATGTGAGTTGCTGTACCAAGCACCCCCAAATCTCAGTGTTTATTTCCCTATCTTCAAGCAGTGATTCTGGAACCTAGTGATTCCAGGCTTCTTCAAGCTAGTATCTCTACCATTTCTACCCTAAGCCTCCACTTCCTCCACTGGGTTATTTGCATACAGCTGACCAACCAGTGAAGAAAAAATGTGGACAGCTCCTGGAGTATTTCAGGAGCCAAAACTCAGAATTGGCATACACCTTTTCTTCTCACATACCATTGGCCAGAATTAGCAATAGCATCAGTTTGATTCAAGGGGAGCTGGGAAGTAGAGTCTACTTGTATGTCCACAGGAAATGAAAGTTTGGAAAACTCATGGTATTCTCTCTGCCACACTTAGGCACTATTATTATTCCTAGTGTACAGTTGAGAAAGATAAAATGACTTGCTCATGGTAGGCAAATTGTTGAGCTAACTCAGAGGCCACTCTAATTGTCTAACTCAGAGGCCACTCCCTTACTCAGAATGTAATACTGCCTCCTAGCTAGAGCTTGGACAAATCCACGTTCATTACACCAGCACCTTTCACTGTTGTAACACAGTCCAACCAATAGGGAAAACACGAATGGATTTCTTTTAGAAATCGAATGATTGCTTGCATATTGTTCTAAAAATAAAGCAGCATACCTACCTCTTGCCTTTTTTATATTCTGTGTAATTGACTTCCAAGCAAATAATTGGAGTGTTCATAAATCAGATGGAAACAAATTATTTGTTTTAAATACATGAGTTAAATTAATTATTACTAAGTTAAAATAATTATAACTAATTATTTTGCAATTTGAGCTTTTTCTGATTTTACTTTGTGGAATTTAGAGTCAGAGGTAAATATAACCTCCCTTAGTGATGACTAAATTAAAAGAAATTATGGCTGTCTCGTCTTCATGGATAATTAGGCCATTTATATGAGGTGCTTCCAACTTTGAATTAATTAATTTAATGTTTTCTTTGTAAACTCTGTTAATGTTTTGCAATGACTTAGGACTAAATAAAATGATAGAGCAAAAAAATCTAATTTTTCATTTTCATGATATTGCCTGATACTTCATTTCAAATTTGGTGCAAAGCTGATTTCTTACACTTAGTTGAATACATTTCAAAAGTAATCCCTCGGAGACCTTCAAGACGGCAGAGGAGTAAGACGTGGAGATCACCTTCCTCCCTACAAATACATCAGAAATACACCTACATGTGGAACAACTCATACAGAACACCTACTGAATGCTGGCAGATGACCTCAGACTTCCCAAAAGGCAAGAAACTCCCCACGTACGTGGATAGGGCAAAAGAAAAAAGAAAAAACAGAGACAAAAAAATAGGGACAGGACCTGCACCTTGGGGAAGGAGCTGTGAAGGAGGAAAAGTTTCCACACACTAAGAAAGCCATTCACTGGTGGAGACAGGGGATGGGTATGGAGGAAGTTTTGGAGCCATGGAGGAGAGAGCAGCAATAGGGATGCAGAGGGCAAAGCAGAGAGATTCCCAAACAGGGAATCATTGCCAACCAGCACTCACAAGCCTGAGAGGCTTGCTGCTCCCCCGTCGGGGTGGGCGGGGGCTGGGAGCTGAGGCTCGCGCTTCGGTTGGATCCCAGGGAGAGGACTGGGGTTGACTGCGTGAATACAGCCTGAAGGGGGCTAGTGCACCACAGCTAGCTGGGAGGGAGTCCAGGAAAAAGTCTGGACCTGCCTAAGAGACAGGAGACCATTGTTTCAGGGTGAGCTAGGAGAGGGGATTCAGAGCACCGCCTAAATGAGCTCCAGAGATGGGCACGAGCCGTGGCTATCAGCGCAGACCCCAGTGACGGGCATGAGACACTAAGGCTGCTGCTACAGCCACCAAGAAGCCTGTGTGCAAGCACAGATCACTATCCACACCTCCCCTCCCGGGAGCCTGTGCAGCCCGCCACTGCCAGGGTCCCGTGATCCAGGGACAACTTCCCCGGGAGAATGCATGGTGCACCTCAGGCTGCTGCAATGTCATGGTGGTCTCTGCTGCCACAGGCTTGCCCCACATCCATACCCCTCCCTCTCCCTGGCCTGAGTGAGCCAGAGACCCCAAATCAGCTGCTCCTTTAGCCCCGTCCTCTCTGAGCGGGAACAGATGGCCTCAGGTGACCTGCACGCAGAGGCGGGGTCAAATCCAAAGCTGAACCCCAGGAGCTGTGTGAACAAAGAAGAGAAAAGGAAATCTCTCCCAGCAGCCTCAGGAGAAGCAGATTAAATCTCCACAATCAACTTGATGTACCCTGCATCTCTGGAATACCTAAATAGACAACGAATCATCCCAAAATTGAGGCGGTGGACTTTGGGAGCAAATGTAGACTTGGGGTTTGCTTTCTGCATCTAATTTGTTTCTGGTTTTATGTTTACTTTCTTTAGTTTAATATTTAGAGTTTATTATCACTGGTAGACTTATTTATTCATTTGGTTGCTCTCTTCCTTTTTGTTAATATACATATATATATATATATATATATTTTCCTTTTTGTGAGTGTGTATGTGTATGCTTTTTTGTGTGATTTTGTCTGTATAGCTTTGCATTTACAATTTGTCCTAGGGTTCTATCTGTCCAATTTTTTTGGTGTAGCTTTTAGCACGTGTTATCATTGGTGGATTTGTTTTTTGGTATGGTTGCTCTCTTCTTGCTTTCTTTTTATTATTTTTTAATTTTTAATATTTTTTTAATTTAAATAAATTTATATAATTTTATTTTTCTTTCTTTCCTACTTTTTTTTCTCAATTTTCTTCTGAGCTGTGTGGCTGAAAGGGTCTTGGTGCTCTGGCCAGGTGTCAGGCCTGGGCCTCTGAGGTGGGAGAGCTGATTTCAGGACATTGATCCACCAGAGGCCTCCCAGCTCCATGTAATATCAAACAGCAAAAGTCCTCCCAGAGATCTCCATCTAAATGCTAAGACACAGCTCCACTCAATGACCAGCAAGCTACAGTGTTGGACACCCTACACCAAACAACTACCAAGACAGGAACACAACCCCACCCATTAGCAGAGATGCTGCCTAAAATCATAATAAGGTCACAGACACCCAAAACACACCATGGGAAGCAGTCCTGCTTACCAGAAAGACAAGATCCAGCCTTATCCACGAGAACACAGGCAACAGTCCCCTACACCAGGAAGCCTACACAACCCACTGAACCAACCTTAGCCACTGGGGACAGACATCAAAATACAATGGGATGGGCTTCCTTGGTGGCACAGAGGTTGAGAGTCTGCCTGCCGATGCAGGGGACGCAGGTTCGTGCCCCAGTCCGGGAAGATCCCACATGTCACGGAGCGGCTGGGCCCATGAGTCATGGCCACTGAACCTGCACGTCCGGAGCCTGTGCTCCGCAGCAGGAAGGGCCACAACAGTGAGAGGCCCACGTACCAAAAAAAAAAAAAAAAAAAAAAAGAAATGGGAATTATGAACCTGCAGCATGTGAAAAGGAGACCCCCAAACACAGTAAGTTAAGCAACATGAGAAGACAGAGAAACACACAGCAGATGCAGGAGCAAGGTAAAAACCCACCATACCAAACAAATGAAGAGGAAATAGGCAGTTTACCTGAAAAAGAATTCAGAGTAATGATAGTAAAGATGATCCAAAATCATGGAAATAGATTGGAGAAAATACAAGAAACGTTTAAGAAGGACCTAGAAGAACTAAAGAGCAAACAAACAGTGATGAACAATACAATAAATGAAATTAAAAATTCTCTAGAAGGAATAAATAGAATAACTGAGGCAGAAGAATGGATAAGTGACCTGGAAGATAAAATAGTGGAAATAACTACTGCAGAGCAAAATAAAGAAAAAAGAATGAAAAGAATTGAGGACAGTCACAGAGACTTCTGGGACAACATTAAACACACCAACATTCGAATTATAAGGGTCCCAAAGAGGAAGAGAAAAAAAAAAGGCACTGAGAAAATATTTGAAGAGATTATAATTGAAAACTTCCCTAATATGGGAAAGGAAAGAGTCAATCAAGTCCAGGAAGTGCACAGGGTCCCATACAGGAAAAATCCAAGGAGAAACACCCCAAGACATATTAATCAAACTATCAAAAATTAAATCAAAGAAAAATATTAAAAGCAGCAAGGGAAAAGCAACAAATAACACACAAGGGAATCCCCATAAGGTTAACAGCTGATCTTTCAGCACACACTCTGTAAGCCAGAATGGAGAGACAGGACATATTTAAAGTGATGAAAGAGAAGAACCTACAATAAAGATTACTCTACTTAGTAAGCATCTCATTCGGATTCAACTGAGAAATCAAAATCTTTACAGACAAGCAAAAGCTAAGAGAATTCAGCACCACAAAACCAGATTTACAACAAATGATAAAGGAACTTCTCTAGGCTGGAAACACAAAAGAAGGAAAAGACCTACAATAACAAGCCCAAAACAATTAAGAAAATGGGAATAGGACCATACATATCGATAATTACCTTAAATGTAAATGGATTAAATGCTCCAACCAAAAGACATAAACTGGGTGAATGGATACAAAAATAAGACCCATATATGTGCTGTCTACAAGAGACCCACTTCATACCTAGGGACACATACAGACTGAAAGTGAGGAGATGGAAAAAGATATTCCATGCAAATGGAAAACAAAAGAAAGCTGGAGTAGCAATTCTCATATCAGACAAAATAGACTGTAAAATAAAGACTATTAGAAGAGACAAAGAAGGACACTACATAATGATCAAGGGATTAATCCAAGAGGAAGATATAACAATTGTAAATATTTATGCACCCAACATAGGAGCACCTCAATACATAAGGCAAATGCTAACAGCCATAAAAGGGGAAATAGACAGTAACACAAACATAGTAGGCTATGTTAACACCCCACTTTCACCAATGGATGGCTGCAAAATGAAAATAAATAAGGAATCAAAAGCTTTAAATGATACATTAAAGAGATGGACATAATTGATATTTATCAGGCATTCCATCCAAAAACAAAAGAATACACATTCTTCTCAAGTGTTCATGGAATATTCTCCAGGATAGATCATATCTTGGGTCACAAATCAAGCCTTGTTAAATCTAAGAAAATTGAAATCATATCACGTATCCTTTCAGACCACAACACTATGAGACTAGATATCAATTACAGGAAAAAATTCTGTAAAAAATACAAACACATGGAGGCTAAACAATACATTGTTAAGTAACTAAGAGGTAACTGAAAAAGTCAAAGATGAAATAAAAAAATACCTAGAAACAAATGACAATGAAAGTATGATGACCCAAAACTTATGGGATGCAGCAAAAGCTGTTCTAAGAAGGAAGTTTATAGCAATAAAATCCTACTGCAAGAAAGAAGAAACATCTTAAACAACCTAACCTTACACCTAAAGCAATTAGAGAAGGAAGATCAAAAAAAGCCCAAAGTGGGCTTCCCTGGTGGCGCAGTGGTTGAGTGTCTGCCTTCCGATGCAGGGGACATGGGTTCGTGTCCTGGTCCGGGAAGATCCCACATGCTGTGGAGCAGCTGGGCCCGTGAGTCATGGCTGCTGAGCCTGCGCATCCACGTCTGGAGCTTGTGCTCCGCAAAGGGAGAGGCCACACCAGTGAGAGGCCCGCACACCGTAAACAAACAAACAAACAAAAAACCAAAGTTAGCAGAAGAAATCATAAAGATCAGATCAGAAATAAATGAAAAAGAAATGAAGGAAATGATAGCAAAGATCAATAAAACTAAAAGCTGGTTCTTTGAGAAGGTAAACAAAATTGATAAACCATTAGCCAGACTCATCAAGAAAAAAAGGGCAAAGGCTCAAATCAATAGAATTAGAAATGAAAAAGGAAGTAACAACTGACACTGCAGAAATACAAAGGATCTTGAGTGATTACTACAAGCAACTATATGCCAATAAAATGGACAACTTGGAAGAAATGGACAAATTACTAGAAAATCACAACCTTCCAAGACTGAACCAGGAAGAAATAGAAAATATAAACAGACCAATCACAAGCACTGAAATTGAGACTGTGATTAAAAGTCTTCCAAAAAACAGAAGCCCAGGACCAGATGGCTTCACAGGCAAATCTTATCAAACAGTTAGAGAAGAGCTAACACCTACCCTTCCCTTCTCAAACTCTTCCAAAATATAGCAGAGGGAGGAACACTCCCAAACTCATTCTACAAGGCCACCATCACCCTGATACCAAAACCAGACAAAGATTTCACAAAGAAAGAAAACTACAGGGTAATATCACTGATGAACATAGATGTAAAAATCCTCAACAAAATACAAGCAAACAGAATCCAACAGCACATTAAAAGGATCATACACCATGATCAAGTGGAGTTTATCCCAGGAATGCAAGGATTCTTCAATATATGCAAATCAATCAATGTGATAAACCATATTAAAAAATTGAAGGAGAAAAACCATATGATCATCTCAATAGATGCAGAAAAAGCTTTCTACAAAATTCATCACCCATTTATGATAAAAACCCTCCAGAAAGTAGGCATAGAGGGAAGTTACCTCAGCATAATAAAGGCCATATATGACAAACCCACAGCCAAAATCGTTCTCAATGGTGTAAAACTGAAACCATTTCCTCTAAGATGAGCAACAAGACTAGGATATTCACTCTCACCATTCTTATTCAACATAGTTTTGGAAGTTTTAGCCATAGCAATCATAGAAGAAAAAGAAAGAAAAGGAATCCAAATTGGAAAAGAAGAAATAAAACAGTCACTGTTTGCAGATGACATGATACTGTACATAGAGAATCCTAAAGATGCTACCAGAAAACTACAAGAGCTAATCAATGAATTTGTTAAAATAGCAGGATACAAAATTAATGCATGGAAATCTCTTGCATTCCTATGCACTACTGATGAAAAATCTGAAAGAGAATTTAAGGAAACAATCCCATTTACCATTGTAACAAAAAAAATAAAATACCGAGGAATAAGACTACCTAAGGAGACAAACCCTGTATGCAGAAAATTATAAGACACTCATGAAAGAAATTAAAGATGATAAAAAACAGGTGGAGAGATATACCATGTTCTTGGATTGGAAGAATCAGCATTGTGAAAAAGACTATACTACCCAAAGCAATCTACTGATTCAATGCAATCCCTAACAAACTACCACTGGTATTTTCCACAGAACAAGACCAAAAAATTTCACAATTTGTATGGAAACACAAAAGACCCCAAATAGCCAAAGCATCCTTGAGAAAGAAAAACGGAGCTGGAGGAATCAGGCTCCCAGTCATCAGACTATACTACAAAGCTACAGTAATCAAGACAGTATGGTACTGGCACAAAAACAGAAAGATAGATCAAGGGAATAGGATAGAAAGACCAGAGATAAACCCACGCACACATGATCACCTTATTTTTGATAAAGGAAGCAGGAATGTACAGTGGAGAAAGGAGAGCCTCTTCAATAAGTGGTGCTGGGAAAACTGGACAGGTACATGTAAAAGTATGAGATTAGATCACTCCCTAACACCATACACAAAAATAAGCTGAAAATGGATTAAAGACCTAAATGTAAGGCCAGAAAGTATCAAACTCTTAGAGGAAAACATAGGCAGAACACTCTATGACATAAATCACAGCAAGATCCTTTTTGAGCCACCTCCTAGAGAAATGGAAATAAAAACAAAAATAAACAAATGGGACCTAATGAAACTTCAAAGCTTTTGCATAGCAAAGGAAACCATAATCAAGACCAAAAGGCAACCCTCAGAATGGGAGAAAATATTTGCAAATGAAGCAACTGACAAAGGATTAATCTCCAAAATTTATAAGCAGCAAATGCAGCTCAATAGCAAAAAAACAAACAACCCAATCCAAAAATGAGCAGAAGACCTAAATAGACATTTCTCCAATGAAGATATACAGATTGCCAACAAACACATGAAGAATGCTCAACATCGTTAATCATTAGAGAAATGCAAATCAAAACTACAATGAGATATCATCTCACACCAGTCAGAATGGCCATCATCAAAAAATCTAGAAACTATTTGTAATGAGGTGGATAGACCTAGAGTCTGTCGTACAGAGTGAAGTAACTCAGAAGGAGAAAGACAAATACCATATGCTAACACATATATATGGAATTTGAGAAAAAAAAATGTCATGAAGAACCTAGGGGTAAGACAGGAATAAAGACACAGACCTACTAGAGAATGGACTTGAGGATATGGGGAGCGGGAAGGGTAAGCTGTGACAAAGCGAGAGAGTGGCATGGACATATATACTCTACCAAATATAAAATATGTAGCTAGTGGGAAGTAGCCTCATAGCAGAGGGAGATCAGCTCGGTGCTTTGTGACTGCCTGGAGTGGTGGGATAGGGAGGGTGGGAGGGAGGGAGACGAAAGAGGGAAGAGATATGGAAACATATGTATATGTATAAATGATTCACTTTGTTATAAAGCAGAAACTAACCCACTGTTGTAAAGCAATTATACTCCAATAAAGATGTAAAAAAAAAAAAAAGGACTGAAATTATTACAATCCCTAACACCATACACAAAAATAAACTCAGAATGGATTAAAGACCTAAATGTGAGGCCAGACACTGTAAAACTCTTAGAGAAAAACTTAAGCAGAACACTCTATGACATAAATCACAGCAAGATCCTTTTTGACCCACCTCCTAGAGAAATGGAAATAAAAACAAAAATAAACAGATAGGACCTAATGAAACTTAAAAGCTTTTGCACAGCAAAGGAAACTATAAACAAGATGAATAGACAACTCTCAGAATGGGAGAAAATAATTGCAAACAAAGCAAGTGACAAAGGATTTTGCTCCAAAATATACAAGCAGCTCATGCGGCTCATTATCATAAAAAACAACAACCCAATCCAAAAATGGGCAAAAGACCTAAATAGACATTTCTGCAAAGAAGATATACAGATTGCCAACAAACACATGAAAGGATTCTCAGCATCACTAATCATTAGAGAAATGCAAATCAGAAACTACAATGAGGTACTACCTCACACGAGTCAGAATGGCCATCTTCAAAAAATCTCCAAACAATAAATGCTGGAGAGGGTGTGGAGAAAAGGAAACCCTCTTGCACTGTTGGTGGGAATGTAAATTGATACAGTCACTATGGGGAACAGTATGGAGATTCCTTAAGAAAACTAAAAATAGAACTACCATACGACCCAGCAATCCCACTACTGGGCATATACCCTGAGAAAACCATAATTCAAAAAGAGTCATGTACCACAATGTTCATTGCAGCTGTATTTACAATAGCCAGGACATGGAAGCAACCTAAGTGACCATTGACAGATGAATGGGTAAAAAGATGTGGCACATATATACAATGGAATATTACTGAGCCATAAAAAGAAATGAAATGGAGTTATTTGTAGTGAGGTGGATGGACCTAGAGTCTGTCATACAGAGTGAAGTAAGTCAGCAAGAGAAAAACAAATACCATATGCTAACACATATATATGGAATCCACACACACACAAAATGGTTCTGAAGAACCTAGGGGCAGGACAGGTATAAAGACGCAGATGTAGAGAATGGACTTGAGGACATGGGGAGGCTGAAGGGTAAGCTGGGATGAAGTGAGAGAGTGGCATGGACATAGATACGCTATCAAATGTGAACTGATAGCTAGTGGGAAGCAGCTGCATAGCACAGGGAGATCAGCTCGGTGCTTTGTGACCACCTAGATGGGTGGGATAGGGAGGGTGGGAGGGAACACAAGAGGGAAGAGATATGGGGATATATGTATACGTATAGCTGATTCACATTGTTATAAAGCAGAAACTAACACACCATTGTAAAGCAATTATACTCCAATAAAGTTGTTTAAAAAAAAATCCTTCATCTATTAGTGTTATTTGGGACTTTACTCCTTCACCTAGGAACCGTATAAAATACCCTAGCTCCTTAGTAATTCCAGAATTTTAGCACCAAAAAAGGATAGTCTGAAACTGAAGTCAAATGTTAAGGTAGAATTCAAGTGAGCCCTACATATTTGTTCTCGCTTTTTAGCAAAAGTACTTATCACTTTGATAAGCTCAAATTCATGATGTGACTTTTATTTGTATTATTTATTTTTGACTGCATTTCATCTTCATTGTTGCATGTGGGCTTTCTCTAGTTGTGGTAAGCGGGGGTTACTCTTCGTTGTGGTGCACGGGCTTCTCATTGCGGTGGCTTCTCTTGCTGCGGAGCACGGACTCTAGGCACGCAGGCTTCAATAGTTGTGGCTCGCGGGCTCTAGAGCGCAGGTTCAGTAGTTGTGGCATGCGGGTCAGTTGCTCAGCAGCACGTGGGATCCTCCCGGACCAGGGATCAATCCCGTGTTTCCTGCACTGGCAGGCAGACTTCCAACCATTGCACCACTAGGGAAGTCCGTATTGACGTGACTTTTGAAATGTCTGGCAGCATTATTCACTGTTATTTGATTCACAGAGCTGTTGTAAAGTTTTGTTTGTTTTTTGTTTTAGCATTGGAGAGGAGTATGATAAACAGAGCAAATTTACTCCTAACTTGATATAGAGTCTTTGAAAAATTGCTAAATGTCTCAGAGGCTCCTCTGTTGGCAAGTGTGGGAAAACTATATTGACTTATGTGTCGCAGAGAACTCTACAGAACACAAGATTAGTTAACTGGAGTGAAAATGATTTAGAAAATAATATAAATGCTACAAAGCATTGTTTAAAAATTTTTTACACACATATGCATATATATACATATATATATGATTTTGCACTGGGCACCCCTCAGCCAAAATGCTAGGATGGTCTTATGGGTTGAATTGTGACTCCTATAAAGATATATTGAAGTTCTAGCCCTGTACTTGTGAATATGACTTTATTTGGAAATACAGTCTTTGCAGATGTAAACAAATTAACACAGGGTGGGCCCTAACTCAGTATGACTACTGACTGCTAAGAAGAGGGAAGACTGATGCAAAGACAGACACAGAGGGAGAGAGAGAATGCCATATGATAACAGAGGCAGAGATTGGAGCGATGAAGCTGCAAGCCATGACAGCCCACACCAGAGCCAGGAAGAGGCAGGAAAGGATTCTACCCATGATTCCCATGGAGCCAATAACTCGAGGTCCAGCCAATGTGGGTTTTAGGCCCTTGCAGTGGTTCACCACATAACTCTGAGGAAGTGGTGCAATCAACATCTGATTTAAAAGCAAAAAAAAAAAAAAAAAAAAAAAATACAGTGAATTAAAGACCTAAGTATCCTCCCCCACCCTTTTTATTATGATAATGGGCAGGGTGCTGGAATTAGTATTAAAGTTGACTGTTTTACAAAGTCTTACTGAGGGATTAAAAGTTTAAGAAACTAAGCAATACATCTGCTCCCTTACCCCCACAGACCTCCTCTTACTCTCCTGTTAGGTACCTATGGTCTTCTTGACTTCCCAGGAAGCTGGGTCACTCTCCTGTCTCAGATCCAAGGTTTGGGGGAGATGAGGGAGTTTGGAAGTCCTGGGACCAGCACCCATGTGGTCGATCACCGTCAGAACGAGAACCATCAAGAGATTGCAGTAAGGCTTTCCAGCACTAGATGGCGCCATGGCAGAGCCTGCAGATGTCCCAGTGTCCACTGAGCACCATCCATCCCTGTATTGAGGAGTTCCATCAGCTCTCCATCATCTGGGTGCACCTCTTGCTCTCAGTAGCCTGCACCTTGCCCATAAAGCAGAACTGATGTCTGTTTGGGGTCTGGGGCAGGGCAGTGTTCAGCCCTAGACAGAGCTCATAGTTCCAAAAGAATTCATGATCCTGCAGAAGCAGGAGGTTTAGGCAAAAATACCTGGATGGTATGTTGATGCTGTAGAAAATAAAGCCCAACCAGCTGTGCTTAGAGTCACTTCATGCTAAGAAGTGACGCCTTCCCAGCTAAGACAGTGATGTTACTCCTTCTACCCACTCCCCCACCCCATATGTCCAAGAAAGCCTTCTCCCAAAGTCCCTTTAGGGTACCTGAGCCTTTTCTGAGAATGCTTTTGATATCCTATTTGGTTAGATTTCACCAGGATGCACCCAGTGTGATTTGCTCCAGCTTACAAAATGTGGCTTCTGCAACCCCCATGCTGCCCTGTGTTGCTGGGAACATGCAGACTGTACGTTGGAACTGACATGACCCTTCTCGTGACTTAGTGCTGGTCACATTCTCAAAGCCTAGTGCTAGGTTTCAAAAAAGAAGCCAACATTTCTTACTTAAATTGATTTTTAAATTTCCTTTAAAAAGGCAATAGAATAAGTCGGTTTCTACCTGTGCTTTAAGCACATTCAAGATACATTATTATTTGTTTTCATAGAATCAACATCAACTCAGCTGAAATTAGTCCTTTTAAAAGACGTTTGGCTTGGAAGAGGTTTTCTCATATGTGGTAAACATAACATCTTGACTTTAAAACGCAGTCTTCAAAACAACTAGAATAATGAAAATCGGTTTGGATTAATATAACTGCGAACATTTAGGAATTAGGTTCCTTATGAGTCAACTTGAGTGCCACAGAAAATCCAGCCTTGTTATTTTGTTTACAATTCCTTCGTTCTACAAATCTATCCATTTCAAGATGTAGGTTTAATAAATCTATCACTTGGCTCTTTAAGTTGTCTAGGATTACTTGCAGCATGGCCATTAAGACTTTTTAAAAATGCAGCTCATGTTTTAGGGAATTATACGCTAGCATAGCTCACAGAATTTTGTTTAAAATTAATATTTTTGAGACATGATATTCTCTTTTATTTCAGCTTTAGAGTCCTTCCCAAAACAGTAAAAAAGCCTGCATAAAAATAAAATATTACTGATGTAGTAGTAGCTGATTCTGGGTTAAATGCGCCACCTCGTGGTTGTATTAGGAAGTTTATTTTTAACTTGTAATTTAATGATAACACAAAATTTGCCTTCTCCTTTTGTCCTTCTATATTACCGCTGCTGGTAGTGAAATTATCCCTATTGCATATATAGATCAAAGATGATTCCATGATATGGTGATTGCAGAAGCCATACTTCGGGGTATGTGGGAGGCTCAGCCAATGACACTGGGTGCCACCTGGTAAAATATGACCAAATTGAACACAAGGTTAGTAGCCTGAAATCCTTACCTCTGTTCCTTTCCTAAGTCACTCCACATAGTAAATTCTCTGTGGTTATCCTACATACCATACAACTAAGCAGTGCATACAGTCCAGAAACAAAACCGACAGGTGTGTGTGCGCACGCGCGCGCACAAATGTGGGGCAGGAAGGGCAAGGAATTACGGCCCTGAAGGTAAAACTAATTTAGTTAAAAAGTAATAAATAGTCCATGGCTTCTACTCTCAGAAAGTACCCCCAGCTGAGAATGCGGGAAGGAGATGGGTCCTATCAATACTGAAAAACGCTGGGTAGCCCCTTGCCCTGGGGGGCGGGGAGGTGAAAAAGTGCCAGCTTCTTCAGGTTCCTGCAGTACCTGGAGGTGTCAGCCTGTCCGAGTTCTCCCAGCACAGCCTTCTCTAGGGTTGCTTTCTTCTTCCTCGCTTTTTTTGAGGAAAAGATCATTCCCCCAGCCCCTCCTCATTCAACTTCCAGCAGCTTATTTCTCTTTCTGCCAGAAACACTTCAGAGGTACATTTGGGGAAGGGGGGGCACATTAAATTTTAGCTAATAGTTATTGCGTTCAAGATTATGTTTCTGCTGCCTACTTTGTTGTTTTCCACCTTTAGTAAAATAGCTTCTGACAACAAGTTGAGTTATAATAGGCTCCCTTACTTTAAGGAGAAGGGGGTGTGGTTTGTTCGTATTTATGGATCTCAGTGTCCTTTCCTTTATAACGTAAGACTTGGAAGGAAGACCAACCCTCTGAGCCTCTCCCCTGCTTTCTTTGCTGGGAGCACTGGGGCTGCTGACACCCAGTTCCCTGTGTGGTGAAAGTCATTCCTACAGTCCGTTTAACACCTTCAGCACAGGGAGAGGAGGAAATATTTTTGCTAAATTATTTACCTGTGATATTTTAAAACTGGTGTGTAACATAATGTCATGTTTGTAGAACATCTGCCTGAGACATGGCAGATGAAATGTGATGAGGATAAACATATAGTATTTTTGGAGCTTTAACCCTGTGCCCAGTGATTTGTTAAGAGCTTTCCAAGTATAAGCTTTTCTAGATGCACAGACATAGAAAACAAACTTATGGTTACCAAAGGGGAAAAGGGGAGAGGGATAAATTAGGAGGTTGGGATTAACATCCACACACTACTATATATAAAATAGGTAACCAACAAGGACCTACTGTATAGCACAGGGAACTGTACTGAATATTTTATAATCACCTATAAAGGAAAAGAATCAGAAAAAGAATATATATATATATATATATATATATATATATATGTAAAACTAAATGTGCTATATACCTGAAACTAACACAACATTGTAAATCAACTATATTTCAATCTTTTTAAAAGAATGTATAAGCTCTTCTAATAATCACGATCCAATTAGGCGGGATGACTGTTGTCCCCATTTAACAAGTCAGGAAACAGAGGCACAGGGTGGGAGTAAAACTTGCCCAATGTCATCTGGCTGGAAAGTGGTGGAGTCAGGATTTGAACCCAATGTCCTTCTGCCTTCAGCATACATGCCCTTCATCACAAGCCTATCCTAGATTTTGTGGTCATAGCAGAAAATCAATTTGCCTCCAAACTGCTATTAATTCAACAAACATTTCTGAATGCTGACTAAGTGTCCCAGTCCTGCGATGAGCACTGAGGGTGTACAGACGTATGACCCAATCCCAGCTGTCAAACTTCTGATGAGTAACTTTTGGACACAGCTGTGAGAAACTTCCAGCACCAGAGCTTTCGCTCACCAAGCAGTTCCAACAAATGGTGTCTAGACACCACATACCGTCAGAGCGCAGCCTTCCCAGCAATGAGGTCACACACCGCAGCCAGTCACCGGCACGGAGGGTGTGTTGGCGGCGTCTCAGGCCTGCTAATTGGGACAGGTGCAGAGGGCGATGACAGCAGGCCACCCATGGAGCTCTGGCACGGAGAGGGAAGGCATGAGAAGCTGGAGGAAGAAATAAGATGAAGCCTGAACAGCAGCCCAGGCAACGATGGCTCGCGAACAAGAATACGTAGACGAAGGACCGTCCTGGGATGTACCAAGAAGAAAAAGTTGGTCATTTTTAGAATGGGAATTCCCTAATCTCTAAAGCAAACAGTACAGTCTCAGGAAATACATTCATATATACAGCCACAAAATTGCAAAACAAGATAATTCATGCACATACGTGCACGTGTGCACCCCCCCCCCCCCCCAATAATCATGGTAGAAGCTCTGGCTCCTTCTAGGGAGTAGAGGGAGATGCTATTTCGGAGAAGGCTGTTTTGATAGTGCCATTTCAAATGGATAGACAAGGATTAGGGATAAAAATATATAAAATAACATCTCAATTGCCAATTAAGAGCTGGTTAAAAGAGATCCAGGAAAATGTTAAAGGGAAAGTAGGAGATTTAGGCTTTTCACTAAGAGAAGCAAATAAAGAAATAAATTTGACCCTCCTGGATTCTGAACGTATAAACTTCATTAGCAGAATTTATCTAACATTGTAAACATTAGCAGGAAAGTTCTAGAATACCAAGAGGAATGAGAGAAAGTTGATTCTGGGAATTTACAGTATATTGAAACAAATGGTTGAGAAGTTGAGAAATGGACAAAGTTTTAGGGGACAGAAGTCTATTTTTATGTGAACTACTGGATGTTAATTTGCTTTGACATGTGTAATAACTGATATTGAGTTTAAATCTTATAACTGCATGTAACATGAATTTCTGGTGTGATCTGTTATGATTTGATTGGGACTTTAAAAATAATAGAGAGGGGCTTCCCTGCTGGCACAGTGGTTGAGAATCTGCCTGCCAATGCAGGGGACACGGGTTCGAGCACTGGTCTGGGAAGATCCCACATGCCATGGAGGAACTAGGCCGGTGAGCCACAACTACTGAGCCTGCACGTCTGGAGCCTGTGCTCCGCAACAAGAGAGGCTGCGCCAGTGAGAGGTCCGCACACCGCGATGAAGAGTGGCCCCCGCTCGCCACAACTAGAGAAAGCCCTTGCACAGAAACAAAGACCCAACACAGCCAAAAATAAATAAATAAACTAAAAAAAAAATAGAGAAACATGAGTCTTAATGAGATGCTAAATATGAAAATAGTGTATATGTTTTATATTCTGCAACTTTTTTTTTAGTTAGGAACCAATAACAATTGCTTACCTAATCTAGGTATTTGCAATTAAACCATGAGTAGAACGTCAGACACCTATTCATTTCCTTCTGCATTAAAAGTTATCAGTAAATCGGAGATACTTAGAAGGTTTTAATAAGTCATCTTCCTTTATTTCAAAAGCTTGGACTTTGTAATGTATTTGTTATCATAAAATACCTGACATCTGCTCTGTCTCATTTGGATGTTGCAAGAATACAATTAAGATAATATTCATGAAGTCTTTGGAGACTCTTGTTACAGAGATTTTAGATAAACGTTTCATTGTAATTAGAAGCTAAAGCAATCTGCTAAAGCCCCACAAAATTTATTTTTTATGGTAGAAATTTGAAAGCTATTTGGTTTCTGTTATAATTGTAATACTTAGATTAAACACACAAAAGTCAGACAAATTAAAATTAAACTTATTTGCTAGTTTTTGTACTTGTTTGTGTGTGTGTGTGCGTGTGTGTATTAGGATGAATAATACCCCACAGAGATACCCAAGTCCTAATCTCTGCGAATGTTACTTTATGTGGCAAAAGGGATTTTGCAGATGTGATTAAGTTAAAGATTTTGAGGTGAGAAAATTAGGGTGGATTATCTTGGCAGGACCAGTGTAATCATAACAGGCCTTGTATTCAAGGATATATATATATACATATATATATATATATATATGCATTGGCTTATGTGATTATAGAGGCTGAGAAGTATAGACTTGAGAGAGTAGTTCTAGTAAAAATCCAAAAACCTAAGAACCTGGAAAGCTGGTGGTATAAGTTCCCGTCCAAGCCTAAGTCCAAAGTTGGGGGAAGATGTTCAGGCTTGAAAAGAGACGGAGAGAAGAAATTCTTCCTAACTTAGACTTTTATTCTATCCAGGCCTTCAACTGATTGGACAAGGCCCACCCATTTGGGAGAGGGCAACCTGCTTTATTCAGTTGACTGATTCAAATGTTAATCTCACCCAGAAACACCCTGTAGACGTATCCAGAAATCACATTTAACCAAATATCTGGGCACCCTGTGGCCCAGTCAATGTGACACATAAAATTAACCATCCCTGTCCTTGCATAAGGGAAGCAGGAGGATCAGAGTCAGCAGCAGATGCGAGGATGGAAGCAAGAGACTGAGTGATGTGAGGAAGGACACAGGAGCTAAGGAAGGCAGACTGTGACTAGACTCTGAAAAAGAGTGGGAAATGGGTTCTCCCCTAGAGCCTGCTGGAGGAACCAGCCTTTCTGGTACTTTGTGAGACTGATTTTGGACTTCTGACCTCCAGAAGTGTAAGATATTAAATTTGTATGTTTTTAAGGCAGTAAACACTGGCAATTTTTTACAGCAGCCATTAAAAATGAAAATTGTGTGTGTATAATATATATGATATATATGTTTTTAATATTTATATTGTATTAATATTTATTATATATAATTATATGTATAATTCCTGTTTTTAAGACACTGAAATACCATGGTGTGGTTTCTATAGAAACAAAGGTCAGCTGTCCTCCTCAAGGGCATTATCATTTGTGGAAACTTCCATTATTAATATTCTCTAGAAACCATCTGGAAATGCTCTTCATTGAGGAAAAAAAGGTTTACTTATTCGGGGTAATATTGGCGTAAAACACTCAGACACAATTGTTTACTGAAACCACAGCTGCGAAGAAGGTTGCAACTATTGACCATAAAGTGACCTCGGACCTGGGTTCTCTAGGTCCGTGCAGAAAGCAAGGACAGATAGCTCTCAAGACAAATTTCTGGTTGAAAAAGTTCAACCTTAGGGTGTCCCCAGATGTTTTTCTTCTGTACACGTTCAGAAAACAACGCTAGGAAGTGTCTGGGTTCTAATACCCAACGTCTATTAAAAAGAAAAGAATATGATGTTAGAGTTACTTCTTGACTGATAATAACGAAAGATTAGGTTACGGTTTAGTTTGAATTTTTAGGTCTCCCTAATTTTGGAGTGATTTTTAGGCTATTGTTAGCAATAGGTAGAAGAAGGCTGGAGGCTTTCATATGACCGAGCGTAAGACTGGTCCTGACGTCTGCTTACATCATTTCGGGGTGCTTTGGTGGGTTTCCTCAGAAAAAGTAGAATGTTCTGCAGACTGATAACAGTCCTCTGAAGTGGTGTGCTTGTGCAGGCTAACGAGAGTGGGCTGATAAATATCCAGGAATTTTTCAAACTGGTTATTAAACCATTAGTAGATTACAATCAGCCATAGGGAGAGTATTTACAGCACAGAAATTGCCAAAGCTACAAATGAGGGCTTTTTTTCCCCCTCCTCCTAAGGAGCTGTTTACCTGCTCATCACTCTTTATTTCCCTTCTTTTCTTTAAAATAATCTTTCTTCTGTTCTCCCTGAGCACTAAGACTTTTCAGTCTGGGACTTTGGGTCTTCTCTCACTGTAGTTTTTCTCTGATCACTGCTATTTCTTCTGATCAGGGTTGATTTATCCTATAGACAGAAGAGATACCCTATAGTGCCTAGGGCCCATGATACTTTCAGGGAATGTTTGATTTCCTTTGAATCAGATAAAAAATATGAATATAATAATACATACATACATAGTAATGAATTCACCTTGGATTAAATTTGTCTATATACCAGCATAGTCATAAAATATAACTTTTGATGTTCTTTTATGGAGACAAGGGACCACTAAAGCAAAGGTTCCTAGGACTCAACAATGTCACAATGTAACCTTGTCCCCAGGCCCTCTTCAGCCACATGGCCCAGAGTTGATGTGGACATAAATCTGTTCTTTCAGTCACCCTCTCTTATAAATGATCACCGATATGGTAGAGTGCATGTTGGCAGAAACACCTCACATACCTTTGGGATGGGCACTACGTTACCCCAGAAGCCTGAGTTCACACTACATTTGCGTGTCTCCCCCTAAGTGTATCTGGTTTTGACTTATATAGACTCACCATCTTGGATTGATTCCTCCAGAAAGATGTAAAGAGCAACAAAACCAATATTCAGATTCCAATGAATAGAACATCCGCTGCCTTTGTCTTATATTTCATATTCATGCTCAGTGTTTTTTTTTTGTTTTTTGTTTTGCTAAGCTTGCAATCATTCAAGCCAATAGTAGAATTTCAATGAAATTTCCTGCTTCTGTTGATATTTTCTGGTTTATTCATATATATAAGTTCTCGCAGGATTTGCACTGCTTTTCTTTTTTAAAGTAGAATTCTATCTATACTAAAGTCTTGATAGTTGACCATTTATTAGGGGTGCCAGCTAGAGCTGATAACTTCGTGGTGGGTTTTGAAGGAAGTTGTAAAATCCCTCTTTCTCAGAAATAGCCACATAAGAATCAGTCTTTTGGGTCACAATCTTTTTATCTCTATTCAAATCCTTTCTTCTCTCTCCTGACCCACTACCTCTTCATTCCTCCATCCCTTTATTCCATACAGGGATTACATCTCAAATTTTAACGTGCAAAGAATCACTGGAGGAGCTTATTAAAAATGCAGATATTGGGCTCCACACCTAAGGATTCCAGTTCAGTAGGCTTAGCTGGAGACTTGAACTCTACTTTATCTATCCTCCAGCTTTCTCTTGTTTATGGAGAAAAAAAGTTTGTTACTTCAGTCAAAGAAATCTCTCACCACTAAATGTACAAAAGGAGTAACGTGAACATTTACATCTTTTTTTCTGTAATATGACTAAGTTATTTTATGCCGAGATTAGCAGAGGTTCCTTCTGTCCCTTATATACTCTGTTGATACTCATGTTTTAAGTGCAAGAATGGCACAATAAGTGACTATGAAAATGCTTTGTTTTTAGAATTCTTGATTTATAAACACTTTATATTTTTATTCATGAGAACTCTAGACAGGATTTGTACTGTATTAGTCTGCCATGACAAAATACCACAGACCGGATGGCTTAAACAGCAGAAATTTATCTTCTCACAGTTATGGAGGCTGGAAATCTGAAATCATCATGCCAGCATGGCTGTTTCTGGTGAGGACTCTTTCCTAGCTTGCAGATGGCTGCCTTCTCACTGTGTGCTCACATGGCCTTTCCTTGGTGAATGCACATGGGAATAGAGAGAGAAGTCAAACTCTCTGGTGTCTATTCTTATAAGGACACTAACTCTTTTGGGTCAAGGACCAACTCTTATGAGCTTATTTACCATAACTACTTCCTTACTCCAAATACAGTCACACAGGGAATTAGAATTTCAATATATGAATTCTGGGGGGACGCAAACATCCAATCCACTCAGGGTACTAAATCAATACATAGAAATCATCAAAAGCCCATTGCCTTATTCAGTCTTTCATTAGATGCAATAGTCAAGGTATATTCGATCCGTCCAAGAGCTATAGAAGCAGTGGCAAATCTTGTGAAAGCTTCAGCTGATGTCTTTTTAGGGTCTTCGTTAAGATTAATCATTTCTTATGCAGACTCTTCTACTGACAGAACACACCCAGAATTTCTCAGCTAGTTACCTTCTTTCCCTTCACACATCACTACCCATTGCTGCAACACTGTAAGCCCGGAAGAAGGAGAATGCCATGATTGTTCACCTCTTAGGAAACTCTCCAAGTCCTGCAGAGACTCATTAAATGAGACTGCCTTGAGTATCTCTAATTTAACTTTGTTGACGGCTTAGCTTAAAAAGGAAAACTGAAAATTACCAAGCAGCTTATGTTATAACAGATCTGAGTTACTGAAATATAAGCCACTCCCCAAAATTAAATCAGTTCAAATCATGAATTTAATTGTCCTTGCCAGCTAGAAAAAGATAAAAGAGCAAATATTTACACTAAAAGTGAGAGTGATTTGGGGCTAGTCCTTAACTTCAAATATTGTAGTGCTTCCTAACTTCTGTAGAAAATTCTTATGAAAACAAAATAAAGATTTTTTACATGCTTTTCTATTACTTAAGAAGATGGAGATAATAATTGTGGAGTTTAACAAAAATACTTCAGGATATTATCTGTAACAGCAAAGATAAATTGGCAGTGATATTGACTCAACATTAGTGAGGTAATTTTAAGAGTATTTCCAAAGATGTTTGCAATACATGTCCTACCTACCAGCACCATAAGTTTGATAAGGCTGTATAAATAAGAAATGAATACGAATTACAGGAGCTATGAATATGTTTTGGTAATTGTCTATTCTCAGAATGGATTGAGACCTTTCCTGGAGGCTCTGATATAATCGACACTCTCTGTCCTAAAGGATGGCACCCCATTAATCAGAGTGATTTCTCAGAACTGGAGCTTCAGTTGTACTTTTAGAAGCTATTCCAGCATTCTACATTCCAGCTGCCTCTGGATGGCATGGCAGGGGATTGTCCTGGGTCACTCCTGTGATCTGGTTGTTAGCTATGTTGAGCCAGATTCCATGGCTGTGAATCAGGCTTCCAATAAGCCTTCCAATAAGGCAAACCAATATCTGATAGGGGTCTGTCCTGACAAACTGCTGTCCTCCATGACAGAAGAGGTCCAATGTAATTAACTCACCATCAAGAGTCTGGTTGATCTTCTTGAGGAATTATGCTCTATCAGGGTGTGAAGGGTTGGATTGTGCCCACACCCCCATCCCCCCCAAATTTCATGTGTTGAAGTCCTAATCTCCAGTATCTCAGAATGGGATCTTATTTGGAAATAGAGTCATTGTATATGTAGTTAGATAAGATAAGGTCATACTGGAGTAGGGTGGGCTCTTAATCCAATAGGGCTGGTGTCTTCATAAAAAGAAGTTTGCACACAGATACACAGGATGGACAGAGCACTATGTGAAGATGAAGGTAGAGATCAGGGATGCTTCTACAAGCCAAGAAATGCCAAAGACTGCCAGCAAACCACCAGAAGCTGGGAGAGAGGCAGGTTCTTCTTCACAGGCCTCAGGCGGAACCAGTCCTGCCGACATCTTGATCTCAGGTACTAGCCTCCAGAACTGTGAGATAATACATTTCTGTTGGTTAAGTTGCTCAGTGTGTGATATTTTGTTATGGTTGCTCTAGCAAGCTAATACATCAGGATCTTAGGGCTGGTTTCCTTTGTGGACCATTTGGACATTCAGGGACAGCAGCAGCCAGACCTATTTTGGCACATGAGAGTCCAGACTGTTGTGCTCCATCTCCACCACCATGACTATTCTGCCCATCATGCAGTACTGGGGTGACCAATGAGAAAGACAGGTGGACATCACCAGCCAAGTCATTTTGTCTGCTTGGTTGTTCAGTCCCTTTCCCCCGGTGGGTGTTTTTATGATCTTTAACATTTAGTTCACACTTAGTACCCTCTCTCATAAGTCCTCCACAGGCCTCTATGTTAGACTTTCTTGTCTCTGTTCTCCCAGTGTTTTTCTTTCCAGGTCCTTGACCAGACATCTTTGGCCATTCAATGGAAATCTGTACATATTCTCACCTTGGGCCTCTTTTCTTTCCACACAAAGCGAAAGACTTAGTGTACTGTTCACAGGTCAGTCTATTGGGAAGAATTTCCCTTTCTATTTTTCAACACCTTTATACGTATCTGTAATTCAGCCACTGTTCATTTTTGGCTTGTACCCATGTACTGAACCAATCCACCTATAAACAATGCTTGGGCTTTTTCCTCATCTTTCAGCTGGTTGTATGGGTCCCTTCATGCAATCCTGAGTGAAAGTCAGGGGAGGGGCACAACTATGGGTAATATGGGGGTCCAAGCCACCTGAAGCTTCCTCTGTCCTCTAGTCCTGCTTGGACTCATTCCAAGAATACCATTTTCATCTTATTATAGTTTGCTGATGAGCCTGTCTGACCCATTTATGACATGGTGGGTTTGAGAGAATCCAGTTCATAGTGAGCATTTCTGGACACAGAGTAACTTGGTACTCCATGGTTGAGCACTTCATCTCTACCAAGGCTCAGGAATATGTCAAAAGCTATTTCTCAAAGACTGTAATTCTTTGTTATGAATGGCATGACCTTGTTTCACAAACTCAGGAAACTGTGTTGTTATTCTCTCAGTGGAATTTGTCATGAGTGCCATATTGCATCTTCTCCTACCGGTGACGTCTCCAACACCATGCAGACCCTTTCGTGCTCTGGTCCCAGCTCAAAGTTGGCAGCCTTCTTTGTTAGGCAGAAGAAATGCATTGCGTGCAGAGCCCAAAGAGGCCTGCCAGGCTCTGTGCTTCCTTCTTTGTGATAGAGGATGCAAGAGGCAGCAATTTGTCTTTAACTTTTAGTCCATCATTGTTCCAGACTACTGGACCCCTAAAAATTTCACTGAAGTGGCCAGTCCCAAATCTTAATAGGGGCTATCTCCCATCCTCTGGAACACATGTGTCTCTCCAAGGCCTCCAGCACACCAGCCACTTCTTGCCTTTTCTATCCAATCAGCATGATAACATCAATGTAGTGAATAAATGTGGTATTCAGAGGTATGTCCAGGCAGTCAAGATCTCTGTACCGTATTATGACTGAGGATAAGAGCATTAACATAGCCTTGAGGAAAGGCTGTAAATAAATATTTTTTATCTGTCCCCAAATAGTTCAGATCCTCTTTTAAAATTGGAAAGTAAAATAATGAGTTTGCCAAATTAATGGCTGAATACCATGTTCTCTGGACCTTATTAACCTGCTCTAGCAGTTAAACCATGTCTGGCCCAGCAACTGGGTCACTGCTACTGCACAGTGAAGTGTACACCAGTCTACAGTCATTCTCTGGGGTCCATCCATTTTCTGCAGGGTCTGCTCTGGAGAATTAAATGGATTTATGACAGGTGAAACCAACCTTGTACCCTTTAGGTCTTTATTCATGTCTCTACCATTTCTCTGGAGATTAGATTCTGTTTCTGATTTACTATCTTGGCCAGTGTTGAGGGGAGTGTGGAGCAATTGCAGATTTATGTTTGGCTTTCCCCACTATGGTGGCTTTTACTTCATAGAGAAGAGACCTGATAGAAGAGTTACTCCAATTGCCATATATATCAATTCCAATCATGCACTCAGGCACTGGGGAAATGGCTACTTAGTGGCCCATGGATGCACTGGGCTCACTATAAGGCAGGACTCTATATATTACATGGATCCATAGGCTCCCTACTCTAATGGAGGGGAGCACAATAATGCTTTGGGTCCTTGATCATCAATGTCAACCCATAACCTGTGTTCAACGTTCCTCAATGTGTTTATATTTTCCTTTTCCCAGCATACTATGACCTGAGGAGGTGGACATAGGTCCCTTGAGGCTAAAACTTAGGGGAATAGTTATGGTATATGCTCGCCATGGTGTTCCAGGGCTCTTCACCGTAGGGGCTCACCCACTTCTTCAATCAATAAATTGTGGGATCTTTGCAAGAGGTCATTTTTTTTGAAACTATGATTATCTTCCTGTTCTTCAGTTTTTGTTCCTTTGGTTTTAGATCACAAACAACATCTGTTGACTGCCTGTCTACCTTGCCCCTAGAAACACAAACATGTTGGTTAAACAGCTCCAAGAATTTCAGTGGATCATTGTCCCTTGTTTGTCCTTCCACCCTGCTGCTCACTTTAGTAATTGTGGCCTCTTGGTTTGTGGCCATCAAGTGCTTCCATCTGGTCTCTACTTCTTCAGGATCTATCATCTCCATGGGTATTAATTACCCTAACTTTGTGACTACAACTCCTACTACCATCCCTTGCCTGCAGAGGAGGTCACAAGGAAATTCTTAGTGATGCTTGTGCCCCCTATCACCATCACATTCCTGATGGCCTTGATGAATGGTGGGTCCTCTCTCCTCTCCTGGGTCCTGTTGGTGTCTGGCATTGCAACAGATAGCCATTTCAGCATACCCTCTTCTCAGCACCCATATTCCCTTCTCTGATATGTTCCAGGGAAAATCAGACATTTTCACTTCATTGAGATTTGGCTGTCATTTTATTCCAGGTTTCTAAAAGTAATCCTAGCAAAATTTGCCCTACTTCTGAAGTAGATGGTTGAATTTTAAATGCTAAGTCCCAGAGCAATGACCCCCAAGTCAAGGAGTTCTTGCTTATCCAGTCTTAAATTCTGGTTCCCTTGATCAAGTACCCTTAAAATCCAATCTCAGGGTACTCCCCTATCTCTGACCAGTATGTGCCAGTTAATTCCAGCAGTTATTTCATCATATAGTTTCTTTCCTCTTTTATCAGGACCATCATATCCCTAGCTCTTTTAGGCTGGGGTTTGACAGTAGTTACCGACCTAGTGTCCAGGAGAGAAGACGGGGCATCTCCTGACAGGAAGTCTGTTGTGCTGTGGTGGAGAGGTTTCTGTAGATATTCTAGCACAGTGGAAGTATTAGCTCTCACAAAAGAAAGATGGGCCACCTCTGCAAGCCCAGAGGGTCCAGAGCAGGATGCTTGGTAAACATCATCAGCAGCATCCAGCCAGATGTCTCTAGCTCATGTTTCAGAGTTCCAGAATTTTCCCTCCAGGGCCTTGACTTTCATATAACAGCTTGCTTTGGCTGAGTGTTTTGATATCCCTGAGCTCAGAGACTTGGATCCTTTGGTCTTCTACCTGCTGTGCTATTGGTCTGTCTTTCCACTGAAGGAGATGAGGACTGTTTTGTGAGCTCCCACCTAAACTCCATCTCTCACATTTAGCCACTAACTGCCTATTGGCAGCTCTCAATTTCTCATTCTCCTTCTGCAGGGCATCAATGCACCTTTGCAGTAATCAGTTAACCCCAAATTTGCAGTTTTTCTGTCTTTGCAGGCATTGTTTCCCCCATATTTTTCAAATGACTGTATCAGAACATTGTTCTAGGTCACTGTCGATGCAATCATTAACAACTGACCACTGCCACGTGTAAGGGACTATCCCTGACCTATCTACCAAGAAGGATACATTGTTCTCATCTGCTGAGCAATGTGTGAGCCATTCCCCTTATTACCACCTATTTTCTCAGATCCCATCCGGTACCATTTGTATTAGTCCAGGTCCTCCAAGAAGCAGATCCAAAGAAATTTATTATGGCAAATGCCTGTGAGAAAAAATGGGGAGGAGGTAGGTAGAGGTTGGGAGAGCCATCAGACCCCATGAAAGTCTGAGCCTGAGTGAAGGAGAAGAAAAGAATGTTGGGTGAAAGCATCCTAGACAAGTGTGTAATCTAAAGGAAGTTGAGCAAGGCCACTGGGGAATCCACAGGAAAAGGTGCCCAATGACGGAGTTCCCTGCGTCCTAGGGTTGGCACTTAGTGTCACTGGAGTGCTTACTCACTGGCTGGCGATGAGCCAAACATAGCAATGGATTTCAGAGAGCAGCAGCTAGGGCCCTAGGACAGTTACCCTCCCTTAAGTTAGAGTTCTGAAAGGTGCATTCTCATGGCCACCAAAATGCCTTTTTATAGGTTCCTCCTGGTGAATACCTTATGCAATTAATTCAGATTTCAGTCCTGTAAAACTTGGACCTTGAAGTTATTCATTGACTCAGGATTTGTGCAGTCTCACACAGCCCTGCCCTTAGAATTCCAGGATGGCTTAATGCTTTGCTGTTGCCATCTTGAATTTCTTAATAATTTTTGAACAAATGGACTCTGCTTTCATTCTGCGTTGAGTCTTTCAAATTTCACAGCCAGACTTGTTGACCCTACCAGTGAAATCTAGCCCATTCAGAATAAGAATAAATATTGAGACTATCTTGGCTAAAATATTCCGTTTGTTATCTTCAGAGACACTCCAGCTAGCTTTTCAGCAGCTGTTTAACTCCACCCTGAAAAGTTTCCCATTCTCAGAGCACAGTCATAAGTTCACTTCTGTTGAGATTTTCAATATTTATATTTCCGCTGATTCTCTACCCTTTTAAATCACTACTGTTTGTGAGAACACAACTTCTGCTTTGGAAGTCCAACAAAAGAGTTTGAATTCGTTAGTTAGGTTTATCATGGGCTTTGCATAGCATTTGATTTCCTTTTAGGTAGCCAAAAGACAGTTTATGCTTATAATAAACACAATGACCACACCTATAAATATTATACATCAGGTAAAATAAAATCCATGACTAGTGGGAAAAAAGCAAGCCAGGTCTGTAGAAAAGACCCAGATGAATATTGGGACACATTTTCATGGGCTGTGTTTGGTTATTTACCTCTTGTTTCAGGTTGTCTTACAAGGACTAATCACCAGATGTTCCCCTGAGTGATTGGCTGAGTTACAACTGGCCAGTGGATCCTTTCCAAAATCATAGCCATTGTCACATCAGATGATTCAATGACTTCTCCTCTAACAAAGGAGCAACTATAGACAACCTTCTCCAAACAACCTCTTGATAGGCAAAATCGTGGTAATGATAATGACCTGGATATTGTATATTCATATATTGCAGGCCAATTTTGTCCACCCCTGGCCAAAAGAGGGTACTGAGAAAGGCAAAAGTACCTGTGATGGCTGTCAGCTGAGCTGGCCTGGCTCTAACAGCTAGGCCATGGTGTTCTGCTGAATATAACGAATGTCACAGAACACATCAGACCAGGCCACTCTGTGACAAAGATGGAGCAAAACCGAAACAAGACCACTCCTTAGTCATGTCGGCCTGAGCATAGTCAAAATCAAGAGCACAGTCCAAATCACAAAACGATCAGATACCTCCCTCTCTTAGATATGTAAATGACTGGTGCTTCTTTACTAAGTATAGCTTTACCCTGCTACATTCCTCCTGCCTTTAGATAAAAAAATTGTTGAGGCATCCCAATCATAGAATGGTCCTTACTTTCTGACAGCACTCAGTTCAGAGCAAAACAATGCTTTCTTGAACGTTCTCCAAAATCTTGTAGTATAAACCCCAATTCTACAACACCCACCCTGAAGGCTCTTTCACTGAAATGCTCCATGGTTCCCCCTGGAGTGTGTTCTCCCTATAGCAACAAGCCAACAAACCCAGCTTTGTCCGACTGCAGCTGTGTTCCTGGTAAACTGGGGCTGGAGGGCGCTGCTAGCTCTTATCTCAGTTTTAAATTTTGATTGTATCTTTACTTGTACCACTATTTGTTAAAGTTGGGCTTTTCACAGAATTGTAAAAGCAGGGATTGTGTCAATTTTGTTCACATTGTATTTACAAAGCCTGTACAAAGCATGGTATTCTGTAGTCTGTAAATAAATACTTGTTGAATGAATGGAGAAGAAAGAAGATCTGAGAATGGGAAAAAAATAGTATGTTTGACTTGAAAAAATGTTTTAAAAAATGATCCTCTTTATTATGTAAAACTCTATAACAAAGAGTGACAAGCCTAGAACCAATATCCTTGCTTTATAAAGACTTATCTTAAAAACATAGCCACTACAATGGGTTATTATTTGGTCATAAAAAGGAATGAAGTACTGATACACGCTACATGGATGAATATTGAAAACATTATTCTAAGTGAAGGAAGCCAGTCACAAAGATCACATTTTATATGATTTTATTTATATAAAATGTCCAATAGACATACCTATACAGGAAGTAGGTTAATGGTTACCTAGGACTGGAGGGCTGGGGGCATTGGAGGTTATAGCTAAAAGGTATTTTTTTCTTTTGGTAGAGTAATGACAATATTCTAGAATTGCTCATGGTGATTGTTGCACAACTCTGTAAATACACTAAAAATCACTGAATTGTATAATTTAAATGGATGAATTATATGAATATAAGTATATAAATTATATCTCAGTAAAACTGCTACCAAAGAAAATGACCATCAATGTAGCATTTTACGTTCATTAGAGATGGTACTTTTGATGTTTTTAATGACATGGAAACACTATTAATATAATGTTATGCAAAATGGCAAGACACAGAAGTGAATGCATAAGTAATATAAACTATATTTATACATACACAGAGAGACTGAAAGGAAATTCCCTGAAATGTTAATGCTATTTATATCTACGCTTCAAGTGATTTTTATTTTCCATTGCATAGTTTTCATATTTTCCAAATATTCCATAATGAGAAGATATTACTTATAATCAGAAAAATATTACAGAAATATTTAGCTAAAATACCATGATTTTGTCCTGACACAGCTCTACTGCAAAATAGAAAAGAAGCTTTGGTTTCTTTCAAGGTAAGCATGCCTCAGAGGGCACAAAACATGTACATATATATAGTGTCTTTTTTTTGACACATAATGATCACTTTCTCAAGAGAATAGCCTGCCAGGAATTAACACTTTCTGATGGCATTTGGTGATGGAATTTGAGTCAAAATTACCCACTGAGTCAAAGGCAAAATCTTAATTTTTCGTAACTCATCTTAAGAATATTATGTCCTTGAAGAAGTCACCATAAAATGCTTGTCATTCCACTTATGACTTCCCAGAAATTAAAAAAAAAAAAAAACGGATCCTAAGAAATCCAAACTTTCCTTTAAAACATCGTTTAAGAAAATCTCAAGTGGTATATAAAAACTCTAAATTTAAAATATATAAAACTTCAGCAGAGAACATTTTGAAAGCTACAATGACATCGTTAGAAGAAGAAAAGATTAATCTGTAGAGGGTGAAGCTGGAGAAAATGTGAGATCTATTGTGAGAAAAGATATGAGAGAGGAGGAAGAATTTCAGTAAATAACTGAACTATTAACATTATATTGCAGGATGCAATTTGTTGCTAATGTAGTCATTTAGATATGACATAAGAAATAAGTCCTTGTTATTAAGAAACTTCATGCTAGTTGGGGACACTGAAAAAGATAGGTCCAAAAATACTTAGAGGTGCTTCTGGAACACTATGTGGTCAATAGCAAATTCACATTATGAATATGAAAAAACATTAAGAATATGCAGCAAAAGAGAGGAAAGTTGCTCTGCAATCTACCTCCTGCATATCAGGTAGTCAGATTAGGAGCGGATCCTGAAGCAAGACATAAAGGCTCCTCAGGACCCAGAAATAAATTTCACTCTCCTCTGAGAGTAGTCTTAACTGACCCAGCTTCCTTAATTCATATGTTCTCTTGTTACAAGCATTCTTATTCTGTCTATTCACCTCTGCTTCTATTTCTCTGCTTGTCATTACTGGGTTTTGACCCTGGTTTAACTTTGCCTAGAATCTCAGTTTGGTAACTGTTATGGACTGAATGTTTGTGTCTCCCTCAAATTCATATGCTGAAGCCCTAACCTCCAGTGTGACAGTAATTGGACATGGGGTCTTTGGAAGGTAATTAGAGTTAGAATAGGTCATGGGGGCGGGACCCTCATGATGGGATTAGTGCCCTTATAAGAAGGGACACCAAGGTGCTTGCTTGCTCTCTCTCTGCCTTGTAAGGACACAGCCAGAAGGAGGGAGTCTGCAAGCCAGGATGTGAACTCTCACCAGAACTCAATCATTCTGGTACCCTGATTTCAGACTTCCAGCCTCCAGAACTGTGATAAATAAATTTCTGTTGTTTAAAACACTTAGTTTATGGTATTTTGCTATGGCAAGCCAAGCTAATGCAGTAGACTTTGTCCATTGTCCCTTAAAACCTATTTTTTGAGACATTTTAAGTATTGGAGCTATGATAAAAATAAATTAACAAAATCAGGTAATAAAAAATGTCTGTAACTAGTGTAATTAGTGTGTCTGTAAATTTTGTAAAATTCTACAACTTAAAGCAAAGGTGTGCCTTGGTCTCTCCTTTTAAATTTACATCTTATATAAAATTTTTAACTTAATGCTTGACACTAGTTTTAGATTAATTGAATGTTTGATTTTCTTAAAATGGATGTGAGGAAAAGTATTTTCTTGTATCCTGTCTGCTTATTTTTTATTATGATGGAACAGTAATGACCTGAAGAAAAAATGGCTTTGCTATTCTTCTAAATTTCCAAAACATTAATTAACATTGATTTTGAAAATTTGTCTTGGAAAGACACTTTTTACACATATTAAACTGTACTAATTTAAGTAGTCAGTACAAGTCACTCTTTCTAGATGATTTATTTGATTAGTTTCATAAAACTGCCTTTTGAAACAGCTTGGCAGGCATGTGGGGAGATCACGTTCTTAGAACTTGGTTCTTGTTCTGTTGCATTACTGAGGTTTTTCAGCTGTCCTGTGCGCATCTGGCAGCAGAAGCTATGGTCTGTTTTCAGACTAAAACAATGTTTGTCATGCTCCACGGTGAGGAACTTTGAGTCCTCATCTAAACAGGAGTGCAGAAGCTGGAAGAGATATAATCTATTTCCTAAGAGGCTCTTTGTGCTCACCTGTCCTGGTATTTCACACAGTGCTTGAAATCTAAGAAATGTAAATGGCTGTCCCTAGTAAACAGGAGAGCATAGCTATTATTCCAGTCCTGGATGAAATTAACCTGCTAATCTGTCTGTCATAAAGCTTCTATTAAAGTCCTGGTGGAAAGAAAGAACATTTCCGGAAGATAATTTAGGGGAAAACCTGTATGACCACCTTTCTGAGTAATTTACATACAAACTTTGGATCAAATTCTGATATGATGGCTACATAGTTCAGTTATAGTGCTTGAGTGCATAATAGATTCACCTTTACTGGACTGTATCCTAATGCACAGTTTTGGACTTCCTGGCAAAGCCATTTAAACCCAGAGCTGGATTTATTGTAACTCTGCTTTCATGAACATTGTGCATTGTATCATTCTATAGCTTCAACCTCACGTCCCAGGAGAAAATGCTTATAAGCATTTGGGATACATGAAGCCTTAGTATGATTGAGGAATGAATATATTTCCCTCTCTCATGTAAAGAGAGTTATAATATTTTCCTGTTCACTCTAAGATACGTAGTTAGACTTACATCAATGCTAAGTGAAGGCATAGTATATTTGCTTTTCTTCTTTTAATTCTGTTTTCTCCCTTTTCAATGCTGTTATTTTTTTGTGCTATTCTTTCCCAGTAATTTTCTTCAAGTCCTTTTTTTAATAGTGGGAAATAGAAATATATGATAAATAATTTGGTTTTTAACATCAACATCAAAACTGACAACTGTATAAAGTTAATTTGTTATCTCCTAAAGGTTCAGTCCCATGTATGCCTCTAGGTAAAGAGAAATTAACACCTAACTTGGCAGTAGAAGGTGGGTCACCGCAATCATCCTCACAAACTTTAACAAATGCTGAAAAATCTTGCTTATAAGAGACAAAAAATGATTATGGGCTTCTTCTTCCTCTCAATAGTATGTGACATTTCATGAAATCTCAAGGTAGTTACAGTTGTCAAATAACTGCACACATAAGGGCTTATGAAGTTGTATTCAAGTCTACCCAAAGCTTTAACATATACCTTGACACTATTTCTGTGGACTTATGAGTAGGTCATGGAAAATTCTGGTGTGTTATTTCATCTCAGCTTTACTTACAAAGATAGATGAAAAATCACTAGGTCCACATACTCTTCTCCATTGCATTTTCAAATTTCAATATATTTTATATACTTAATTTCTGATAAAAGTACAAAAAGAAAGAAAACTTTAGCTCCATGAAAAAAAGGGAATTAGGCTAGGATTAGTTTGTAAATATTGACTTTTTCCTTTTAATTTTTAACCAGTTTACAGTGATTTGCTTCATCCAGTAGAGTTGATCTAATAAAGAAACATTTAAAAAGATCATTCCCACAGGGCTTCCCTGGCGGCGCAGTGGTTGAGAGTCCGCCTGCCGATGCAGGGGACATGGGTTCGTGCCCCGGTCCGGGAAGATCCCACATGCCGTGGAGCGGCTGGGCCTGTGAGCCATGGCCACTGAGCCTGCGCGTCTGGAGCCTGTGCTCCGCAACGGGAGAGGCCACAGCAGTGAGAGGCCCGCATACCGCAAAAAAAAAAAAAAAAAATCATTCCCACAACTTGTCATTTTACCTGTTCATTTGACATTTTCCCATAATATCTAAATTGTTGAAGTAAAGAGCACATGGGCAATTGGTCAAATTGTCTTTCAGGGCATTTCAGTGTGGGGCTTCCCCGTACTGGCATATTCATTAGGATGGAGATTTGTAGAAAACCCAACATAAAGTAAAAGACCTGGGATTATCTACAAGATCGCAGCCTGATATAAAAAGGCTGTGGTCTTGTAGATAAGAGATAAATTCTTTGTTTTCATCTTCAGCTCTTTGTTTGACACCTTCATCCTGCCTTTTCTTCTCCCTAAGTGCTTATTGTCTGTGACAAATCCTGTCCTCACAGGTGAGTGCTGAGTCCTTCTCAACAGAGGAGCTAGTGGCCAGCTAGTGAGATTTTTTTAAAAAATTACAAAACCTGACATCAGAGGGTTTATTTTCAGGATCACCAACCAAGCCTCAATGTATATGACAATACAATAAGCGTAAAAGAAAATTTTCATTATCATCGTCACCGACCTTGAAGCTAGGTGTTTAGATTTCGTGACAACTTGGGAGCATTCTCAGTAATATAGTAAAACATATGAAAAGAGTAAGTGGACTGAAATAAGGGTGAGGAGCTGTGGGTCTCTTTGCTCTTGAGCTTATCATTGAACAAGCCTGAAGTGGTTGTAGAAATCTTCTTGCTTAGATGTATAGCTTCCTATGTTTTTCCTGACATAATTATACCACTTTATCCAGAAGTTTATCTTCTTTCACTGAGTGATCAATTTCAGGAGCATGTAGAATATTCAAAGAAGTGGACAACCTCCGTAATTCCCACCCAGAAGTTGGAAACTGTAATTGGAAGACACTAAGCAATTAGGCAACACATAGTAAGAGTTTTTACACAGAATGATTCTGTTGCTAGGAATTTATATAAAAATTAGGCTTTAAAAAAACAGATATTTATTTCTCACAGTTCTAGAGGCTGGGAAGTCCAAGATCAAGGACTGATCTGAGGCTGGTCAGTTCAGTTCCTGGTAAAAAACTTTCTTGTTGGCTTGCAGACAGCCATTTCTTATTGTATGTCCTTGCATGGCTGCTGGGGAGGGGGTGGGGAGGAAGGGGGGCACTCTGATCTTTTCTTATAATGACACTAATCCCATCATGAGGACCCCACCCTCATGACCTAAACCTAATTACATCCCAAAGGTCCCACCTCTTAATACTTTCACATTGGGACTTAGGGTTTCAACATATGAATTTTGGGGGGGACACAAAATCCAGTCCATAACACTTGTCCAGCTGATTATAATGTTTATATGTACATGTAAAGGTCTATGAATAGCCAAGACAATCTTGAAGAAGCAAATGATCTGGAGAGCAAATATGGACTTTATTAGATTCTTCAGTGGACTCTACCCCTCAGGGTTTCATTGACTTGGTCCTTTTGCTGTAAAAGGAATGATGATTAGGAATATTGTTAGGTGTGCTGAGCCAACATGATGATGAACGAGGCATTGACTAAGTCAACAGATGGTAGCAATGGAAAAAACATAGTGAGTGGTGAAGGCAAACCCACATCCAGGATGAGTCTCTGTTAATGTGAGAACAAACTGAAGCCCTTTCCATAATGCAAGAGATCCAACATAATTAAACTTCCACCAGTCAACTAGCTGCTCTCATTTTGTTATGGTGCCGATTTTGGAAATCAATCTTGGTGTCTGTTATTGGCCGTTGGGACAATCAGAACTGGTGGTTGTTAGATCTGCTTTTTGAAAGGGAAATTCACATTGTTGTGCCCTTGCATAACCTCTGATTCTGGCATCATTGCTACATTTTCATGAGCCCATCACACAGGCACTAGCTGACATGGGAAAGGAAATAATGACATCCACAGAACAGATCATCTTGTGCAACAGTTCATTGAGAAGGTCCTATGCAGTCAGTGCCCTCTGGGGAGCATTTACATGAGATACAATTATTTTCCTTTGGGCATATTCTTCTTTTAAAAATTAATTAATTATTTTTGGCTGTGCTGTCTTTGTTGCTGTGCGTGGGCTTTCTCTAGTTGCATCAAGCAGGGGCTACTCTTCATTGTGGTGCACTGGCTTTTCTTTGTGGTGACTTTTCTTGTTGCAGAGCATGGGCTCTAGGCATCTGGGCTTCAATATTTGTGGCTTGCAGGCTTAGTTGCTCCGCGGCATGTGGGATCTTCCTGGACCAGGGATTGAACCCTTCTCCCCTGCATTGGCAGGCAGATTCTTAACCACTGTGCCACCAGGGAAGTCCTTGGCATATTCTTTTTATTTTATTTTTTTAATTAGTTAATTAATTTATTTATTTTTGGCTGCGTTGGGTCTTCGTTTCTTTTTTTTTTTCAGCCATGGCTCACGGACCCAGCCGCTCCGCGACATGTGGGATCCTCCCGGACCGGGGCACAAACCCATGTCCCCTGCATCGGCAGGCGGACTCTCAACCACTGCGCCACCAAGGAAGCCCTGGGTCTTCGTTTCTGTGCATGGGCTTTCTCCAGTTGCGGTGAGCGGGGGCCACTCTTCATCACGGTGTGCAGGCCTCTCACTGTCGCGGCCTCTTCCGTTGCAGAGCACAGGCTCCAGACGCGCATATTCTTAAAAGTTCACCTCCAATTATGTTTCAGATATCTTTGTAAGAAATATAATGGTACTTTCCTTCCAAGTCCCTTCTATCCAATCAACCATTAATTATTGCCCATGAATCACTATAGATACATAATTCTGACCATCTTTCCTTTCATGTAAATATACAACCAGTTGAAAGTTTTGTTCTGTCCACTCTCGCTCCTCAAGGATATCTGTGTTCCCACAGCACTCTATGTCTTCCTTAGTTTTGAACTATTTATAAACCACAATTATTTTTTCTTCCTCTATCAGTTGGTCGTGGAGAGCTTACAATTAAGCCATAAATGTGGAATAAAAGAAACATGGTATAGCAGTAGATATAGGAACTCTGGAAGTATGAACCAGTTGCTCATAAAAAAAATACTTGTGCCTTAAGAACTGGCTTTATCCTGATCTTGTTATTAACTATTATTCTCCTTGATGACAGAGTACTGCTTTATTCACACTCAGCTTTATGACTTGGAGGATCATACAGGAGCCAGTTCATCATGGTCAGCATAGGTCACTCGGTCATGTAATATCCCATGGTCAGGAATTCAGTCTCTCAAGGACTCAGTAGTGAGCCAGGAGCTGTTATAGAGATAGAGATAGAGACAGAGAGGGAGAGAGAGAGAGAATATATTTATTTGCAGAGGAGAACATGGATTTTTTCCGTGATGTAATACAGTTGGCCTCCCCATCCACAGTTGGTGGAATCCATGGATGCAGAACCTGGGGATACAGAAGACCAACTCTACCACTCAGTGAAACACTACTGATCACACATCAAGGATGAATCTCAAAAATATTGTTGATCCAAAGAAGTCAAACACAAAAGATATATAATGTGACTGTGTGATTGCATTATGTATATGATGCTGAAGAATAGGGAAAAATAATCTCTTGTGATCAAAGTCAATAGCGGTTGTCTAAAGTGGTGGGACTTGACTGGAAAGGGGTAAGAAGGGACTTGCTGGAGTGAAAAACATGATCTTTATCTTTATGTGATGGTTGTAGAGGTGTATATATTTGTCAGAATTAATGGGCAGTACACTTAATACTTATAATTTTACTATATATAAATTATATTGCAATAAAGTATTTTTAGCATTGGTTAAAAAAAAAAAATCATGGATTTTCCAAAATCCCTAGGGTTCTTCATCTTGTGCACTGTGATTCTCCTATCCAGGTTTGTCACAGGCTCCACTGAGCATCCTAAGCTGTCACAGATACTTTGGACACTATTTTATCTGCTTGGTTATGAAGCCAAATGGCAGAGCAGCTTGCACTCTAGCCTGGCCCAGATGGAGAGTCTTTTCTTGATCTGTCCCCACATTCAAAGCTGCCATAATCACAGGATGTCTGGTAAATGGGTCACAAGACCTCATCCAAAATTATTTGCCTCTGAAATCTAAGGAAGCATGAAAACATTATGCCTCTTTCTTAGAGGAAAAGGGTACAAGATAGAATAAATTCTATTTCACATTGTATTGGTATATTTTTATCTTCTCCTGCCCCCTGGACCTTCTAAAACTTCCCTAAAGTGGCAGACTTCTGATTTTTTGTGAAATTCTATGCTACTTTGTATTTGTCTTACCAAGGAACCAAGGGCAGCTGCTATTTCTTGCTCACCAGACCCTATTTCATCAATAAAGGGAACCAGCCTATATTCTGTGGGATGATGAGACAATCAAGGTCTTTGTGAAGTAAATAGTAACAGAGAGTCATAAAACTGTGTTGTAGTTTATCTTATGACAGGGCCGAAAGTAAGCTCATCACACGAGATGAATTGTGCCGAAGCACGGCAGTAGAGGGCTGCCGCTCGCTCAGGCAAAACAGCGCCGTCTGTCCTGCTGTGGTAGCTTTTATTAAAGCATTATCTAGGTTTACACTTTAAGACTTGTTTTCTTAACATTTCAGAAATGCCAAAGCAGCAACCTATGTTTTTATTAATTATACAAGCAATAATTGGCTTTCTTGAGAATCTTCCATGCTTCGTCCTTGAGCGCAAAAGCAGCACAAAGTTCCCACCATTATTTCGATTATACTGAAGTAGCACAAGGACATTTCCTTGCGTTCCCACCACTCTGATTATACTGAGGACATATCATGAATCAGTGCCCAAAGCACTCAATTCTTCTTCGTAGGCCCCCGGTTTGCCGGGGGGGCTCAAAGCAATCAGGACTGTTTGCAGTTCTGGCTTATTTGCCAGCCCCCAGTTTGCTGGGGTGGGGGGGCTCATGGGTCACATCTCCTTTCCATGTCCTCAGTTATTCCACTACAAAACTGATGGAGTCTTAACCAGAAGAGTGGAGATGCACTGCTGTCACCGACAAATGAAATTGCTCTGGTGGACTTTACTGATAGATTTAGAGAAACAATAATTGCATAGCAGCTGTGTTGATTTATTACAGTCAAAGGACAAAATCTGGGCTCCAACTGCAGTTTAAGATACCATCCATTTTTATTTAAGGGTAAATCTACTTTCATGGTCCAAGTCACATCTGCCAACTGCACATGACATCATGTTAAACGAGGATGAGTTATAGAAATTACCACAGCTTCATCTCTGAAGAATGTAGTATTGTTTTTGGTTTATTCATCTTGTGAATAGGAACAGAATTCTATGAGCTTCCCCACAATAATGGGTCTTACTTCATGTTTCAGGGAGCCAAAGGTGTCTAGGGATTTTCTTTTAAACTATGCTGTTAGGATCTTTTTCTGGAAATTGGGTAATGATCTGGGTCTCTTTATCATTATGATTCAAATCTGTTCTCCATTCAGTAGATCTAGAGGTTGTATATTCTCAATTACTTAGATAAAACAAAGCCTTACTTTATTATACTTTCCATTTAATTCAGTTTTAATAATTCATGATTAATTTAACCACTGCCACAGATTCTTGAGTTTAAAACTTTGTGGTTACCACTACGGTCTTTCTGCTAACCACAGGTACTACAGCCACTTTATCTCTAATGGTTACATGTTGGCATGTGGCCGCACTCACTCCTAGACCAATTTCCACCAGAAATGTGGAGCCCAATTCAATGACAACATCTCCCACTGAAGCAGATGCTGCCTGTGCTCCAACTGTATCCTTGCAAATCTCTGATCTTGAAGGACATAGGTTAGGCTAAAGTGAGCAGGTCACTTTCAAAGCCTCAGTCATGGCTTTGAATTTTTTTTTTTTTTTTTGCTTCCTAGTGCATGAAAGAGTCAGCATGGTTAAAGAAACAGACTGGAGGAGCTCAACTTACACCCATTTTGGCAGAAATTTAAGGTAGAAAGGAAGACTCACAGACAAATTCTATTTCAAAAACGAAAGAACCAACCTGTGGGTTGAATGCATAAACAAGCTCTTAGATTAGAATTACCTAGGATTATGAAAATCAGCAAGTGAATATGTGCCCAGAGCTTTAGAATCAGAGCAACTCAGAGTGGTGGTGTACCTCTGTACAATAGTGTCACAAGTTTCTACAGCACCACTGAGTCTAACCCCACCCTTCTGACACAGAGAGAGCATGCAGTATTGTATATTGCAGTTGCCTGGGACTGACTTTTGGAATTAATTCATTTTCTTGGGTGCAGGATGATATAGAGCCAAATGCTTATCCAAAGAGTCATAGAATCCCAGAGAATAGATATGCAGGGCTCATCTGGTTCAACTCTCTGATTATAGGCACAAAGATGAGAAAGCATTTTCCAATCATCAGGTTGAATTCTGTCCCCTTATGTGTGTTTCCTCATTTTTTACTCCATGTTGTAGTTGAGAAAAATAGGAAAGGCATAATCAAACACTGATGTATGGGTTTTATTAATATTATATTGAGAACCATATGAAAATATGAGAACATTATGATTATATTTTAGGACCAGCAGAAGTGATAAAAGAATTGCACTGGTTTTATTAATAATAATGATATACTATAGGTCATGTGAGACCAGTAAATATACAACTTTGATAAACAGAATATTAAGATCGTTTCTGGAATGGAGATGGGGGATACTTTAAAGACAATTAGCTTATAACAAATTATATTCTGCATTATTTTCTGTGTTGTGTAATGATTTGCCACAAACTTAGTTGCTTAAAACAACACACATCTATTATCCCAGTTTCTATGAGCCAGGAGTGCAGGCATGGCTTAACCAGACCCTCTGCAAGGTTGCAATCAAGGGGTTGGCCAGAGTTGGGTTCTCATCTGGAAGCTCAGCTGGGGAAGTGTCCACTAGAAGTTCACTCAGATTGTAGGCAGAATCCATTTCCTTGTGACTGTAGAACTGATAACAGCTCAGTTCTTGGAAGTGAGCATAGAAGAGTATGATGGAAAGTGTGGGATAAGTTGGGAGATTAGGATTGACATGTACACACTACTATATATAAAATAGATAACAAATAAGGACCTGCTGTGTAGCACAGGGAACTCTACTCAATACTCTGTAATGGTCTATATGAGAAAAGAATCTAAAAAAGAGTGGATATATGTATATGTATAACTGGCTCATTTTGCTGTACACCTGAAACTAATGCAACATTGTAAATCAACTATACAGCAGTAAAAACTTAAAAAAAAGGAGTATGATGGCTAATTGTATGTTTCAACTGGAGGATGCTTTTAGATGAAGTTAATATTTAAATCAGTGATCTTTGAGTAAAGCAGATGGACTTCCATAATGTGAGTGAGCCTAGTCTAATCAAATAAAGTCTTTTTGTTCTCAAGAAGATTGACCTCCCCAAATAAGAAAGAATTCTCCAACAGACTGCCTTCTAACTTCATCTGAACCATAGGCTCTCCTGAGTATCCAGCTTACCATCCCACACTGCAGGTTTGTACTTGCCAGCCTTCATAACCGGATGAGCCAATTCCTTATAATAAATCTCTATTTATCCATCCACACAACACACACACACAGACACACACATGCACTACTGGTTATTTTTCTCTGGAGAAGCCTGACTAACAAAGAGAGACTCCAGATCCAGTCATCCACCAGGATGAAGTCTTATATGATGTATGATAATCAAGAGAGTGACATCCATCACCTATGCCACAAACCATAACCTAGTCAAGAGAGTGACTTTCTATCACCGTTGCCACATTCTACTGTGGCAAGTCCCAGAGTCCTCCCACACTCTGTGTGTGGAGGGGATTATACAAAGGTGTGAATGCCAGACTATGGGGATCTTAGGGTTTACCTTAAAGTCTGTCTGGCGCATCCTCTCTACTCTTAAGTGAAAACCAGTGTGGAGCAATTGAAAAGCTTGGACATTGGATACAGCCACAAACTTATATTTTGTGCCCTCAGTTTAAAATCTGTATCACCTTGAGCATCTGTAGCATGGCAAAGGGATTTCCAAAAGAGAAGAACCAAATCTGCAGCTGCAGTGGAGGTGATCTGGTGATTATCAATAAGAATGCAGGAATTTATAGTTGAAGATGAGAGCAATATGGTGGGGATACGGAATGAATCTCCCCCCCACCTCATGGAAAGGTGGGGAAGGACAAGAGAGGAAGAGAAACCCCCTTTTCTACTGGAAAGGAAAATGCTGTCAGTACCCTTAGACCACAGAGATTCTAAGAGGTTAAAGGAATTTGAATTGTAGGGTAAGGAGGAGAGTGAATCCTGCCATATGTTCCCAGCCTTTAAGGATCATGGAATTTGCTTCCTACCCAGCCTCAGAGGTAAAAGGGTCTACCCCTGGCAATGTAGTTTCAGAGCAGATCAGACTATACGGTGAAGTTGCCAATCTCAGGGCACCACAGCTGGGTCATGGAGGTCAAGATAACAAGAGCAGAAGGTGCTGACAATGACAAAGGGAACACCAAACCAGGTGGCACTGGGAGTGGCGACCAAGTTGCCATCCCTGAGGAGGGAGGGGGCTTAGAGGTAACTCTAGCCATTCATCCAATGCTTTCCAATAGGGGCTGCTCAAGAAATTTAGTTTTGTTGCCAACAATGGAATTATCCATAAACTTGGTATTATACTCCTCCAGGCTAATGTAAAATATGAATACTTACCTCACCAGATTGTTAGGGACACAACAGGATGGAGTGTTAAAGTTTTTAGCATATATTAAGTACTTGGTAAGTACAATTTTCATTTCCAATTAGTAAAAAGAAACATCCAGACTGTATCTACTTGGTAACTCTAAACTGTTTTTCAAGTGGAGATTATTGAATTGACTAAAAGTTTTTCACTTAAAATAGGATTCAGGCAAATTCCGACAGCCAAAGCAATCTGTAATCTGCACAGTTTTGGTTTTTTTTTCCAATCTAACCTCTTCTACTTCCTTCATGATTTGCATGTGGCTGGAAATTGACAGATATGGCAAAACATATGGAAACAAATGTCCTTTTTTGTCTTATTCCTATTGGAGAGTGTTGGGGAGAGGCAGTGCTGGTGGGCCAGCCCATTAGCAACTGAACTGGGATAGGATGTTAGGAGGCCAAAGAGACTTACTGTGAACATTGACTGAGAGCTACCCATGAACGAGTGTAATTCAGAGATTGGACTGAACTCTTATTAGAAGAGATGAAGCAGAGTAGTATTGAGGGAATTGGTATTCCAAGTATGAAGTATGGTTTGTCACCAATGACTGAGAAAGGAGTCAGGAGCTAACTAGAACATAATCAAGTGGAAAAACAGTAAAAACATCCAGATGAGGCCAGCTTTATGGTTGTGTGACCCACAGAGTCACACAGGGCTCGCCACTAAAAAGGTCAAAGCTCACCACCTTGAACTTAATAATTGTTCAATAAGGGGCCTCTCATTTTCATTTCACAGTGGACCCTACTGTTGTAGCAAATCCTGTATCCATGGCCCAGGCCTTTGATAAAGACGAGGGATCCGAAATGGAGTCTGCTAGCAGGATGGCCTCAGGGGCAGCTGGAGGAAAGGCCAGAGTCATGTGGACCTTGGTAATAGGTAAATGTGAAAATTCACCTCCAGTGACCTACTAGTAAGTGTTCAGGGTCCAGAGTTTACCAACTGGAAAGTTTTCAGAGTCAAAGCATTATACCTGTATTTTTTGGTTTTTATTGCTGCTACTATTAAGTTGGATAGTCCTTTAAAAAGTTTTTCAAGGATTCTCCTTCTCTGACCTCGCAGAAGTCATTGTGACTCTGTTTATTTGTCTCCTTATCAGACTGCCAGACTGATTAAATGAAAAAAACAGCTATGAACATTTTAAAGGGGGAGTCAGTTTCAAACACACACACGCACACACACACGCACATGCGTGCGCACACACACGAACACACTGCGTTAGTACCCTGGAAATAGAATTCTGTTACTTTCAATGTAACACACAGATGAAGACTTATTAATATATAACACATCACTGTGATTTGTCCAATGCTTTGTGAAACCAAAATTTGCTGTTTCGGTATAATTTTAGACATGGTTTCCAAAGGTGTTGACATTGTCTAGAAAAGATAGTAAAAACAATACCCAGACAGCAAGAATATAAACAAATGAGATAAACAGGCTTATTTATTTATTCATTTACTATATCAACAGTTTCAGATGGCAATTCAGAGTTATATACAATTTATTCTAAAAGGTTGTAAATAATGTTAACATTACTCTTCTGACAAGAGTGTTTTTCTAAGCTTGTTCTGTCTTTATCTCTCTCTCTCTCTCTCTCTCTCTCTCACACACACACACACACACACACACACACACACACACACACACACACATTCATACCCATCCACTCTCATGGCCTCACATATATCTCTTCATAGTTCATCTCTCTTCCCTCATCATCCCTACTTACTAGCCTGAGCCAGCAATGGAAAAATGAAAGGGAAAAGTGGGTCTTCAGCAGGAAGAGGAGTTTAGGTTTTCTATTTGGGGCCAGCAAATAGTGTGAGATTTACACGCTGTGCTGATAGACGGGGCTGGGGGAAAGGGGTGGTGGGAAGAGGTGGGTTTTTGGAATGTACCAAATGCACACCTTCTACCTCTAATGATCCCACTCAGTGAGGTGACCTGAATTAGCCGCGTGGGACAGAGCAAGGGTAGATTATCTATGTGGTCATATTTCATGCCTTGATAAGTACAAACTTCATGAGTCTCATGACCTCATCTAATTATTTTTTTAAGTCAACAAATACATATTTTACCTATTACACTATCTAGCGGAAAAGAGACAAAGGGTTCATTCAGACTAGATTAAAAAAAAAAAGTCTATCACAGCCACTAACACAGAATAAAAGCAACATGCCTCACCAGATACACAACAAAACACAAGGCATATTTTTCAGCCAGAAAGATACAAAGGTAGTGCTCTGAGCCCTCTAGAGAATGCAGGGATACTTTCCTGCTCTGCAGCCTGCAAGCAGCAGCAACACTCGCCCTGCAGGTGTTTCTGAGTCATCAGAGCAGCAGACAGCACTCAAAGCTACAGTTGGTTAAGATAAGACTTTTATCCATTTCTTGCTCTAAAGAGTCTGTTAAGAACGTTTCCAATGAGATGAAATCTGTGTTCAGTCAACAAGGCAAAGAACATGGATACTTCCTTCCAAATGGCAAGGAAGTAGTTTTTCATGAGGTATCAAATGTCACCTCACCACAGCCAGCAACACTTTTGTCTTCCCTTTCTGTCTGCAGATTCTTTCATATGTTCTCCCCTCATGTCTAACCAGTTTGGTCTTAAACTCAGAGACTAGATGATCTGTTGACCAGACCTATTATTCCAGAATCACAAAAGACATCACATTAATACAATCAAAAGATCATCCATTTCATAAGAACATGGAAAATTCATTTCACAAAATGAAAAGGGCACCCATTCCATTTCAGCGCTTAAGATAATTTTGGAGACAGTTCAGTGAATTCCCAACTTTCTTTGATTCCTCAAACCAAATCAGATCGAAGATTTTAGTAACATAGCCACGAGTAATATGTCTTCATGGCCGTCCCTCTTTTTTGTAAATCATCCTAGCACTTACTAGAATACGAAGATATCAGAAGTTGTTGATATTTGGATTTAAGATGTTTCCTAATTTGGGAAGGCTGAAATAGCCAAGTGTTTCTAGTATTTAGTTATATTTAAACATTAAATACTTAAAAATTTTCTCCTTATCAGAATTGCCTTTGTAAAAACTTGATAATTTCAATTTGAATAAATGCCAGCTTATAGAGATAAGGTAATACATAGACACTTATACATGCACACATGTATGTATGTATATAATACATACATGATATATATATATATATATGATACTTGTTATAGATAATGTCTAGATTTTTCAAGGTTCATTCCAATTTCTAGTATTCTATTCTGTAGAGAAAGGTCATGTTTCAGGCCACGAGTCACAAACACTGGCTCAGAAAACTGTCAAGCCTCATAGGTCAAGCTCATCCTTTAGTGTGTGAAGGCCTGGGGCCAGGTTCAGGTCCAACCCTTCTACTGGACTCTAAGGAACTTGTGGTCTGGTTCCAAGGTGTTGCTGAGGTTCAGGGCTCCAGTGTTTTACATCCCAAAGACAGGGATAGACACTTAACTTACATACTTCACAGGATTATTTTGAGAAACAAGGGAAATGTTTTGCTTGAAAACACTTTTGAATCTATATAATACATTGCAAGCACAGGTTTCTTTGTCCACAGCTGTATCTATTATTTCGAGTAAAAAAAGTGGCTGAATTCAAATATTAATTGTTCAATGGAACATTTGTTTTTCACAATGTTAAAGTGAAATCAAAGCAGAGAGAAAAAGTAAAGTCATTCTAATCACAGGAAAATGATTTCTTAGAAAACAGAAATTGTATTTTAAACATACAATAATACCTTGTAGACACCTAATAAATGTTAAACAATTTTTTCATTTTTCATAGACTATCAAAAAATTAGGTTAAGAAGTGAAGACAGTTTCCTTAAATGTACTTTACCACAGAAAAATCAAACACAGGAGGGCATCTCCTACATTTGTTTTAAAAGCCCCCTGTGGATTTCATACATGAAGTATGCGTCTGTCATTTGATCTAATAGCTCAGTTATATGAGCAGTTATATGCATGCACCAGAGCACACATCCCAAAATTTATTAGTCTCAAATATCACAGTCTTTTCACATTATGATCTTCATAGTCTATTTATAAAACACTCTCCCTAGTGAGTCTGTAACTCCTTTTTTGGCTTAAAAATAGTTTCATCATACATAGTAACTTAAAGTTAGAAAAATATAACCAAAAAGACCAATATGTCCTGAACAATATGTAAATACTCTGAATTTTAAGCCTTTAATAGATAAACCTAACCAAAGCTCTTGTTATTGTTTTTTAGGGAAGAAGAATTCTTTATTGAACAGGAATGTTCCACACACTGCTGGATAAACATCATCCACTAAGTGCCAACAGCTCTCTAGAGTCAAGGTGGAAACGAAATGCCTCCACACATTTCTACGTGTCTCTACGTAGGTGATGCTCCCTCCAGTTGAGAATCATTGAGTTAGACAAGGAATAAAAGATTAAACCCAAAGAGAGTAGAAATATGAGATAGGAGCAAAAATAGGAACAAGATAAGTGCAAAACTTAAGGCACAAATGTGATAAAATGCGAAGGATAAAAAAAGTTTAAAAAAAAATACCGATAAAATTAGTATGGGAGTTTAGTCAAGAAAATAATAGAGAATATGCAGACAAACAAACAAATAAAAACCCAGTTCAAGAAATCAAAGCAGTGTACATAACCAGACTCAGTGAAGACTAAAGTGATAATAAAACACTCTTGTGAATAACTTTATGCTGAAACAACTGAAAAGGTAAATGAAATGTACAATCATATGTGGATGTACATATGTATATACATATATTTACATATATGTACCATGTCTGCGTGTATTTGTGTGCATATGATCTTAAAATATCTCAGGAAGAAATAGAAGACATAAAAGATTCTAAAAATAATTTAAATAGCTGAATTTGTGTTTGCAATCTTTCCCACAAATAAAATAACTAGTGAGACTGTTTTTAGGCTAGTTCTACAAAACATTTAAGGGACAATTATATTCTTACACAAAATCTCTAAAAGGACAAACAGTAAGGAAATCTCCTCAATTTCTTTTATGGAGCTGGCAGAAAAGAATTTCTTTAACTTTTTTTTTAAAACATCTTTATTGGAGTATAATTGCCTTACAATGGTGTGTTATTTTCTGCTTTATAACAAAGTGAATCAGTTTTACATATACATATGTCTCCATATCTCTTCCCTCTTACATCTCTCTCCTTCCCACCCACCCTATCCCACCCCTCTAGGTGGTCACAAAGAACCGAGCTGATCTCCCTGTGCTATGCTGCTGCTTCCCACTAGCTATCTATTTTACGTTTGGTAGTGTATATATGTCCATGCCACTCTCTCTTTCCCACTCTCTCTTTCTCTCTTTGTCCCAGCTTCCCCTTCCTCTTCCCCATATCCTCAAGTCCATTCTCTAGTAGGTCTGCATCTTTATTCCCATCTTGCCCCTAAGTTCTTCATGACCTTTTTTTAAAATTTTTTTTTAGATTCCATATATATGTGTTAGCATGCGGTATTTGTTTTTCTATTTCTGACTTACTTCACTCTGTATGACAGTCTCTAGGTCCATCCACCTCACTACAAATAACTCAGTTTGTTCCTTTTATGGCTGAATAATATTCCATTATATATATGTGCCACATCTTCTTTATCCATTCATCTGTCGATGGACACTTAGGTTGCTTCCATGTCCTGGCTACTGTAAATAGAGCTGCAATGAACATTTTGGTACGTGACTCTTTTTGAATTATGGTTTTCTCAGGGTATATGCCCAATAGTGGGATGGCTGGGTTATATGGTAGTTCTATTTTTACTTTTTTAAGGAACCTCCATACTGTTCTCCACAGTAGCTGTATCAATTTACATTCCCACCAGCAGTGCAAGAGGGTTCCCTTTTCTCTACACCCTCTCCAGCATTTATTGTTTGTAGATTTTTTGATGATGGCCATTCTGACTGGTGTGAGATGATATCTCATTGTAGTTTTGATTAGCATTTCTCTAATGATTAATGATGTTGAGCATTCTTTCATGTGTCTGTTGGCAAGCTGTATACCTTCTTTGGAGAAATGTCTATTTAGGACTTCTGCCCAGTTTTGGATTGGGTTGTTTGTTTTTTTTAATATTGAGCTGCATGAGCTGCTTGTAAATTTTGGAGATTAATCCTTTGTCAATTGCTTCATTTGAAAATATTTTCTCCCATTCTCAGGGCTGTCTTTTCATCTTGTTTATGGTTTCCTTTGCTGTGCAAAAGCTTTTAAGTTTCATTAGGTCCCATTTGTTTATTTTTGTTTTTATTTCCATTTCTCTAGGAGGTGGGTCAAAAAGGATCTTGCTGTGATTTACGTCATAGAGTGTTCTGCCTATGTTTTCCTTCTTTAACTTTTAAAGGGAATCTAAAACTACTGCAAATATTAATTATGGAACATTAAAAGCATTCCCTTTAAATCTGGAACAAAACAAGGAAATCCACTACAGTCTCATGTATTTAATTCTGTAATAAAGCCAGTGAATATACCTGGAAAAAATGTATAAGTGTAAAAATGTATCACAAAAGTAATAAGATTTCATGCCCCAAGTTTAATATGTACTTTTATTATACATAAATGTTAAATTTATTAAATACTTTTTTCTGCATCTATGGACATGATCACATACTTTTTACCTCTTTGATCTGTTAATATGTTTAAATACACAATTTGATTTTCTAACAGGTGTTGTTAGATTTATTAAGGTGATCATTTCACAATATATACAAATATTGAATCAATATGTTGTACACCTAAACTAATATAATGTTATATATTTCAAAAACTTTATAAGAATTGGTAAAGAAGGCATAAAGTTGTAGTATTAGCAATTTTCATGGCTGTTGATAGAGAATGCCCAAATGGATTGCCAAAAATTAGCAGATTAGTAAAAGAATTTAACAAATATGCTGTGGTTGGTATCAAATTAATGCTGGTCATTTATAGCTAGGAAATAAAAATACAAAGATAAAAGCTACTATTTCCATCATATCCATATCTCTATGTAGTAAACTGTGTTTATCTAGATCTAAATCTACTAGTATTTGCTGTATTTTCTTGTTTTGTTCTTCTTCAGAGACCGATGTTATCCATATTTTAATCTTCTTTGTCTATGTTCAGTATTTGTTACTTTCTTTTAAATCCTTTTAACCTATTTCTTCATTTATTTTAAAATTTTATTCATTACCATTTCTCTCTCATAAGTCATTAACAGTTTCATTTGTTCATTCTTATAATTCCTCAAAGTTTTTCAAACTTTGTCTTAAATATTGTCTCATATTTCTAATATTTACCTGAGTTTTGTCTGATTTATGTTGTCCTTCATACTTGAATTGTTTTCTTCAAGTTTTCTAGCTTATTTTGAAAGAGTAAGCTATGGTTTTGATCAGTTTTTGAATGTGTCTATCAAATATGCTTATATTGTGTGTACGGATGTTACACAGTTGGTTTTTTTTTTCCTTTTTCTCAAAACATCTTTGTATAAGATTTGACTTTGATAGCTTTCTGTTATTTTTATGTGAAATGATTTTTGTTTTTCTAAACTTTTTAAAGGAGGCAGGGTTTAAGATAGCTTTTCTAACTTCCCAAGCTCCTTCATTTGGTGTTTCCTTATACAGTCACTTGCTTTTTTGTGAACTCTTGTCTCTGTCCCCCTCTTGCTTTTATCTGGATCTTTTGACTCCTCCTCCATTATCAGGATGCTACTCAATTTTTGTTCCACTCCCATCTGTTTCTCTTCAGTGGAGGACCCCGTCCTGGAAGGGGCCCTAGGTTGGTGCATCTCAAAGGCCAGGTCGCTCCAGCCCCTTTATCTTTTTATGATGGACTACTACACTCTGGGCTCTCACTATTGATAAAAAAAATTCGTTCTTACATATTTCACTTAACATAGCACCCTCCAAGTCCCTCCATGTTGCCACAGATGGCAAAATTTCATTCTATTTTTATGGCTGAGTAGTATTCCATATATACCACATCTTCTTTATCCATTCAACTGTTGATGGACATGTTTGTTTCAGTATCTTGGCAATCATAAATAATGCTGCTATGAACATTGGGGTGCATGTATCTTTTGAATTAATGCTTATGTTTCCTTTGGATACATGCCCAGGAGTGGAATTGCTGGCTTATATGGTAGTTCTATTTTTAGTTTTTTGAGAAACCTCCATATCATTTTCCACAGTGGTTGCACCAACTTACATTCCCAACCAACAGTGTACGAGTGTTCTCTTTTCTCCACGTCCTCGCCAACATTTGTTATTTGTTTTCTTTTTGATGATAATAGTCAGTCTGACAAGTGTGACAGGTGGGAGAGGGAAGGGGGAGGGGCAAAATAGGGGTAGGAAATTAAAAGATACGTACTATTAGGTATAAGATAAGCTACAAGGATATACTGTACAACTCAGAGAATATAGCAGATGCTTTATAATAACTATAAATGGAGTATAACTTTAAAAAATTGTGAATCACTATATCATACCCCTGTAACTTATATAATATTGTACAGCAACTATACTTCAATTAAAAGAGAAGAGAAAAGAAAACAACAAAATAAAACAAAACAAAAATCCCTTCTGAATTTTAGCTGCTCTTTGCAAAATGGCCCTCATTGCTTCTGGGTAAATTCCTGCTCACTATTTTCAAATTTTTCTCTTCTCAGGTAAGGCAAACACAAATCTTTCCTTCTTTTCTTTCCTTTTATTCCAACACAAATGCTGAAACCCTGAACTCTTGTTCCTGTTAAAAGTTTGTTTTCACTTGCTTGAGTTTTGGGGTTACCTTGACACTTTTGTTGAGAGGATTGTATCTGGGATTTGAGATTTGCAATCTAGTTGCTCTCTCTAGTTTCACGTGGGGATTCAGGGAGATCCAAAACCCATGACTCTACCAATGCTGTCACTTGCCCAGAATCATAAGTCTTTAACTTTTTCAAAGAAAAAGAAGAATCTATTGATGAGGCATTTTTTACATGAATGTAATAATGGCAAGTGGTTCAACTTTAAACTGTGAGGATTTGAACATTGCAGGACTTTTATCATTTGGACTATTTGGGCTATTCTTGGTGAGCAAGAATGGACAGAAGAACCAGGGTAATTTAAAATGAGAAATAAAATACATGTCATATATGGGCTTTCCAAGCTTTAAGAAGTTTTTTTGGAAAATGGCTGAACTATCGTGCCGTGCCCAGCTCATTTCATTAGTTTCAGAAAGATACATAGGAGAAGCACAGGTGGTAAAGTGGCTCATGCTTCCCTAGGGAGAAAGTCAGTGACCCTTGTTGACCAAGGGCTCAGAATAATGGACTCAACACACCAGACATTCTAACATTCGACTCCTTGTTACACAGTGCAATGTCAACTTAATTGTTCCTATTTATGTTTTCAACGGAAGCCTGAAACCTACTACTGCCACATATGTGGGGTCCATGACAGACCTTCCATATTTTGAAGGTCATCATTTAGTGAGTTGCACACAGGTCTGGATAAAGCTCTGAAGAATCCATTTATATCTACTCGTTCTGTCAGGCCATCCTTAATGTTCTGTTCTTCTATAATCTCTTGATACCAAATCTGTACTAGTTAGGGTTCTTCAGATAAACAGGGACATCAAGATGCATACGTATATAGAAGGAGATTTATTACAAGGAATTGGCTTATGTATTTACTGAGGCTGGTAAATCCAAATCTATAACGTAGGCCCGTAGGAGAGCTAAAGGTGCCGATGAAATCGGAAGGCAGTCTGCTAGAGAATTTCCCTCTTGTGCAGGGAGGCCTGTCTTTTTGTTCTCTCCAGACCTTCAGTTAATTGGATGAGGCCCATCAACATTATGGAGGGCAATCTGCTTACTCACACCTTCACCATATAAATGTCAGTCTCAACCAGAGGCACCTTCCAAATTGACACATAAAATTAACCATCACATTTACCTTGGGCTAGATTAAACTTTCAGAATGTGTATCACCTCAAGTACCTAAGAAGGAAATTAACAAAACAAAACGAAGCAAAACAAAAAGTTCATGATTCTCAGTTGAAGAGTGACTTTTCTTTCATTTACAATTGAGTTTCTTCCATGGGAAATCAGGAGAGAGTGGGGCAAGAGTGATTCTCAAACTGCCATCTTCCCTGTAATTCCTCTTTAGTCTATTATAATTATGTATTTATCCTGGGCTAATGCACAAAAACTTTGTGATACAACATTTTGTGGTCACAAGTAGTAGTAGTTACAGATTTCTGTTTCTTGGAGAAAAAACTCTAACACGCAATAGTGTTATTATGTCTTAAATGCACTGCAGATATTTTCATGTTTTATAAAAGAGATAAAAGAGCTATACAGTCATGTACTTCTTTCCCTAAATTTGCATAATTTTCTTTCTGTGTACGTGCATTGATTTCTGTTTTTTAAGACTCTCCAAAATGACATAGAGTTGTATGATTTTCTTCCTTAATTCTTGAAAAAGAGTAACACTCTGAGATCGAGAAAGAAATATTGAATCAATGACAGGGAACAGTGCGCACCAATTTAAGCATTTGTTAAATTCTAACCATCCTCATCCTGACCATTTCCATTCATTTCCAGCATGAATGAGAGCTTAAACTGCATGAGCTGGTGGAACAGAGGACTTGGGGTAACAGTAGCTTGAGGTTTATTTTGAAGTTAGTCTTAATTAAGTGCTATCTATCCACCTAATCTACCTGTCCTCACCAATGTGATGGCACCTGATTCTGCCTTGACAAAAAGAGGACAGACTACATACATATTTCTAGTTCTGCTATGATGGTTCCTCAGCTGCTCCTGTGAAGAGATTCTTCCTGGTTACTTGACTTTGAAGGAAGAAATTCTTGTCGTTGGCACTGATAGTAGCACACATTACTAACTAGCTGAGCTAACAAGCCACATATTTGATGCCAAACTAAGTGTCCAGTTTGATAGCTGGGGTAAGGGGTATCTAATAAATAATTTATTAAGAAAGAAATAAGTAAAATAAACAACAACTACAAAATAGTCAGCTGAATTTTATCTAGTTCATGTGATACAGACCAGGAAAAAATCATCTACTAAAATACAGAAAATTGTATATACTTGGAGGCTATTGTAATTTAAGAATTCTGCTCCATTAGTTTGAAATGTACTCCCTAACAGGCTCACCAATGTGGTTTTCAGTGTTTGCTAATTCATCCCTTATACATCTGTGGCAGAAAATATATACGTTTAATGTGCTGGGTCAAAATGAACTGTTGATATGAAGTTAAGTATAATTAATCTACATGAAATAATTCAATTATGAGAAATCACATTTAAGTGAATCCAGGAAGTTTACTATTTATTTTTCTTAGTTAATTTAGTGTCAAGAGTGCTTCTTATAAAATGTAGGAGATGCTGTGAGTTTAATAGCTTTTCCCAGATTTCAAAACTATACAGCAAATATATCTTCCATGAAAAAATTGAAATTGTTACCCTCATTTTGATTTGCAGCAGTGATATTTATCAGGCTCTGTTTTTACAGTTTTTACAATATATTTTTATTTCACGAGTACTTTGATTGATAATGATTAGCCACTTTCTTCCCATTTTAAAGTAATTTAAAATGGTATATTGGTGTAATACACAGTTTTGATCCACTTCAAAATAACAAATGAGAGAATGCTACTATTCTTTTCATTTAGTCTGAATTTTGGCAGAATGATTTCATAAGAATGCAAGCATTTCCTCTTCAAAATAACATTAGAAATTACTGAACGGTGAACATCAGTTGATTCCCACTATACAATCCATTGGTATCAAATGAAAGAACCATAGTTTGGATTTCTTTTTTTTTTTTTTTTTTGAGGTCCGCGGGCCTTTGACTGTTCTGGCTTCTCCCGTTGCGGAGCACAGGCTCCGGACGCACAGGCTCAGCGGCCATGGCTCACGGGCCCAGCCACTCCACGGCATGTGGGATCTTCCCGGACGGGGGCACGAACCCGTGTCCCCTGCATCGGCAGGCGGACTCTCAACCACTGCGCCACCAGGGAAGCCCTGGATTTCTTTTATTCTGATAATGCATCAACAAAACAGAACCAAAGATAATTTTTAGATATTAGTACCTATTAAAGTCACCCCAAAACACTGCCCAGCCTTTAAGGATGGCTATCTTTAAAGCCAGGCTTCATGGTCAAAGCTGGAGGCAATATGAAATTAAATAGTTGGTCAAAGAAGGTCTTATTTACACCTATGCCCTGATTAAAAGTGAATTCACATTTGCCATGTCAACTTATGGAGCTCAGTTTTTTGTGACATTAAAAACCAATTCCATTCTTTTGGTTTCAAATGTCTCTTTTAGTTCACCTACTGAGTAATGTGCAAAGGATTTATATATTCTTCAAACCAAGAACTTTTCAACTGTTTCCTTTGCCAGCCAAGTTTTAATCTCTGTTCTGGAGACTTTCAGTTATCTTCTACTTAATTCATAGGCTTCTTAGATCAGTTAGTTATTGCTAAATAACAAATTATCCTGAAACTTGTTGTCTTAAAACAACAATCATTTACTACTTCTCACAAATTAATGGGTTGGGTGAGGACTACTGATATTTCCTGGGCTTGGCTTGCCAACAGTAGACTCTTCACTTAAATAGCAAACATATCCAAAATTGCTCCCACCTCTGGGTGTTCATCTGGGATTCACTCACATATCTGGCCATCAACTGAATTAGCCTACTGAGGAATGAAAGGACCCATGAAGTAGAGAAATGTTGCCACATGAGGCCATCTTCAATCAGCTGGTCCCCAGGACCACTCCCCAGACTCAATGATCACTAGGAGAAATCATAGGACTCAGCATATAGTCACACCCATGGCTATAATTTACTACGGCAAAAGGATACAAAGCAAAATCAACAAAAGCAAAGACATTTGGGGCAAATTCCTGAGGAAACCAGGTGCAAGCTTCCAGAAGTCCTCTCTTAGTAGAATCACATAGGCTGTGCCTAATTCCTCCAGCAATGAATTGTGACAACACATCTGAAATGTTGTCTACAAGGGAATTTTGTTAGTGATTCAACACCTGAGGTTTGTATGAGGGGCTGGTTAACTAAGCACCCTCTGCCTGGCATGTACCAAAATTCCAGACTCTCAGAACAAAAGCAGGTGTTCAGCATAAACCATATTGTTTGCACAAACATTTTTAGGCACAATGAGCCACTGTTATCAGTTAGGGTGGTGGGAACATTCGAGAAATTCAAGTTTTCAGATGCCAGCTCAGGGCCCATCTTGCAAGCAGGTCTTTTCTCGGACCTGCTATGTTAACCTTTTTTCTGGATACTATCCCAGACTTGTTCTCCGGCTAAGGCTCAAGTTTCCAAGAAAGCAAGTGGAAATTCAAAAGGCCTCTTGAGAGCTAGAGTAGGAATTGGCACACACTTACTTCTGACATAGTGTACTGACCAGAGAAAGTACCAAGATTCAAGAGGGGAGAATATAGATTCCATTTCTTTATGAAGTGGCTTCAAGTTCTCATCACAAAAGACATAGATAGTCATTGATTGGGACCATGAAAGCAGGCAATCTACCAACTTCCCAAACTTCTATACCTTGTCTTAGAAAATTATGAGATGCTTATGTCTTGCCCCCGTCCCACCCAGGCAGCTCTATTCCATTACACAATGAGCTTCCATCACATTTCCTTTCCAATCACCTCTGGATACTTGGAATTTTCCCAAAAGCTAATTCTCAACCTAGAAACAACTGTGGTGTCTCGTCACAAAGATGAATGCATTGGACCAGCTGTTTGGGTTCTTTCATTTCTTTCTTCACCCATAATGCATTGGTTTGCAAGAAGACAGCTGCTATTTCTCAGGCACTTGGGAGATTATGCCTTAGGCAATCCAGAATAGATCTCCATCAACTCCATCTCCATTGGCTCAAAGTGTCTATATCCCACTGATGATGTGCAGTCACTGTCACACCCAAGAGGTTTCAAACTCAACTGGGCTTAGCTCAATAAAGAACAGCCAAACCCAAGACTAATCCCATCTCTGGGAGTCCAATTCTGTAATTTCGAAGAGCTCATCCAGGGCTCCTTGGGTGGCTAGTAAGAGTATTTCAGGGAAAATTTCAGAACAGTCCAATACAGATCCCAAATTCTGGGTTTGGGGGAGACTAATGGCATGGAAACTAGAAATAATTGTTGCTCAACACTCGTTCCCCTCGATACTTTCAGGCTACCTATGATCAAACTGGAGTATGTCACTAGTGGTAGAACTTTATGGCTTTTATTGGTAAAATGTCACAGCTGTAACAGTTTCATTTTAGTGGCGTACAGTCTTATACCCAAAATAGTGGATTTTAGCATGGACTTTAAGGGAACATTCCTTTTAGGACTCTTTCCTGGACAATATAATTCCTTCCCATGACATTTCCTTGGCAGGACAATCTGACCAATTTTTGTCTCGGCCCAGACATGACAACACTAACTGCTCTTTCTCATGAGCTAATGAACTGTTCTCTCTGATTACCTTCTTCCCTCTTTCATTTGGCCTGACTTTTAAAGCTAATTCAACAATTTCATGCCTGATAAAATGACTTTGAATAGAGCATCATTCCTTTAAATGAAGAAGTGCTTATAATATTTATAAAGGTTGAAATTTGGAGGTGAATTTTTGATAGAAAGGCTTTCATGCGGTTCAGAAATACCATGTATGGATAACTTAATATCCAAAGTAAAGACACACAATTGAAAAAATATTTGTATTTAATCAAAACTGGTCTATTCACAGTTAAGACCGCAAGAAGTTTAAAGGGTGGAATAAAACTTTGTGTCATCTAAATTGCCTTTTGTTTTGCACAATATTCTTTGCTAAGATTGTCCAAAAGACAGTATTTTTCTGATTCTGTTTGAAGTAATTATGTAAAAATAAATAAATAGCTAGCTTACATTTGTGTACTTGGTATAGGAAAGGCAATACATAGAAGACTTTATATATTTTATCATATATATCAACCATAAATCAAACAACTTTGTTTAGGTGTACCATTTTGCAGGTGAAAAAGCTAAGACTTACAGAAATTTAGTGGCTTAAGAAAGAACACACTGATAATGAGTAGCAAGGTCAGCATTGGAATTTAATTCAGTCTGACTCGAAAGATCAAGCCTGACTTACAATAGTCAGTAAACTTAGATATGTATCAAATACCAACACATGGGTACACACACACACATGCACACATACACACACACATTTAGAGTGTATTTGGATCTTTTTAAACTTAAAAAATGCTACTCCCAAAATGACTTTATAACCTTCAAAATGATATTGTTTAATACTTTAATCATACGCCATAAGTAGGATGAAGCCACTTAAATATGTTATACTGACTACTATATATACTAGAATATTCCCTCAGATTCTAAGGCTTAGAAGAAGATTGTTGCTAAGATTTTATTTTATTTTTCCAGAATGATGATTCTTGGCAAAGAGAATATGATTTTATTTACAGAAATATTGTCTTAGGGAATTTTCTCTGTAGGAAAAATTTGAAGAGAATTTATAGGAAACACTGCTCAGGAAACTTCTTTTTCTAGGCAGGCTGTTAAGAAGACTGACCTGTCAGAAAAAATGCCTAAGAAAATATTCCAAAATGAATCATGGAGACTTTCTCCAAAGGATTCTAATAAATATGAAGAACATACACCCTAATTTAGAGATGAATTTAACTTTATTCAATGGAATTTTATCTAAAGCATTATAGAGATATCTTGTTATGTTTTCTTTACTTGTTTCTTAACTATATCTGTCATGCCTTATCCTAGGAGTTGGGTAGTGGGAGGCCTGGGTAGGGGAAATACATTTTGATTTAGCCAGAATAATTTTGAGTGGGTTGGCCATAATGTGAACCACTACACATCCAGTTTTATTTGTGAAAGTTAAAATGTCCCCTTGGAGATAAAGGCAAAGTAAAGAGCATCTAGAAACTGTGTTTTGTTTGTTTGTTGTTTGTCAAATCTTCCCACCAGTTCAGATCCCTGGAAGAAACAGAGGCAGTAATCCTCAAGAAAGCACTTTGATTTTGGATTGCATCAATTTCCTACCCTATAGAATATCCAAGTCTCAGAGCTGTTGTTAAAGGAAGACCGTCTAGTGTACAAGGCCCATGATGGAACACTAGCAGGGCTCCTGGAGCCAGGAGTGTGCTTAGTTCCAGAGACAGAATGTAGCTTTCTTTCCTCCTGGAGAGGGTAAGATTATTAACCAGCACACATTTGAAACATGTTATAATCCATGGTCTCTTTTAAGCATATTGCATGGATTAATTTAACAAATCCTTGGAGTACTTTTAGTCCTCTTTTTTTTCTTTTTTCTCAGATTAGAAAACTGAGAACAGAGCATGGGTAACCTGTCCACATTCAAACAGAGTCATCTTAACCTAGCCACGTGAACATGAGCATTATTTCTCCAGATCTTTTCCTCCCATCTACTACACTATCCTGCCCCTCAAATACAACTAGATCTGATGGGATGGAGCACACATTCTTGGAATCACCGTTCACTAGTAGAGGCTCAGTGGACTCTGCACAGTACCATAGAGCCACTTATGATTCTAGACAGGTTTAAGAGTTAAGAAGAGGGCAGGAAACTAGGAAGAACTGGACATTCTCACAAAGCCAGAATTGGTGTCACTGTAATGTCAATCTATGTAATATGAACTTAATTAGTGCAGATTAAGTAGCTCCTTGAGAAATGACCCAAAACCTTTACCAAATCTTGCCCAAAGTTCTCTATGTCACAAACAAGAAGAAAGAAAACTCCAGATTAAGATTAGGGCTCTCCACGCCACATCCATCTTCTTACTCCACTTTTTATCATTCTCTTCTGTTCTTTCTCCTTTCTCCTCTCCTTAGGATGGTTTGTGTCTTGCCAATTCTATCTCTTTCCAAAGTCCTTCTCTCCTGGGACCTACTGCCAAAAAGTATTAAATGTGCTTTTCCACACTGGAACTGTGAGGGATACATATCAGAAGAAAGAGCTCTTAGCGTCTTTTCCTTCTAGTATTTTCCTTTGCCCTTATGATAACTATTTTCAACCCTACTCTTTCCATGACTACTTCTTGTGTCAATCCCTCATTTCTGCCCACGTCCCACCTTCAGAACTTAGATTCTGGAATTTTTGCTTGAGAGGATTCTGAAAAACAGTTTATCTGCAAACATTCAGGTAATGAATTCAATAACTAGAAAGCAAATATAAATAAACTCAACTTTCTAGACATAACTTTATATTAGGAAAGTCCAACACAGAGGACACACATCTCAGCTATGTGATATGATTGGTTCCCCTCATTAATCACAGCCATTCTGAGACACAGTTGGGGGTACTTTCAAAGAATAATTTTATCAGACAACAAGTATTGAAGAGATGAGTGTGCAGAAAGCCCTCCTGGAGAACTAGGTGTTGTGCTCTTTTTTTGCTGCTCTAAGCCTCAACGTACTGATTCAGATTTTTTCCTTGGAATTTGGTCCTCGTCTACACAGAGTTTTTTTTTTTCCCCTCCGACATCTAAAACATTTAATTTGTTATCCTAAAGGACCACATGTTTTAAAACTGTGTTTGGAAAATCTCAGCCTTTGAGATTTCCGTTTTCCTAATTTGCAAAATGAGTAGCTTAAATTTGACAATTCTAGTTTAGCAGCATAGTCCATATCCAGGGCTTATTAGATGCTGGAGTGATAACACTGAGCTTACATTTGAAGAACATATGTATATGAACAAATGTATGTGATTTAGAATCATGTAAATTCACCCATTTAGATGATTCATATATGCAATTACAGCCACTCGGCAACTCAGACACCTGAGTAATTGTCAATTTTCTATGATTCTGTGAAAATTTTCTTAGGAAAACATAGTTATAGATTCTACTTTATATGCAAAGCACTAAATAATTACATTTAGAATTTCTTTATCAATACATAGGAAGCTTAAAAGTGGATGGAATTCAATTTCTCCAAGTTCCTCTTATAGGAAGATAAACAATAAAAGTTAGACTCCACCCATCATATCTCAATTTCTTTTATTTGCCTACACATTATATGATCTTGACTCAAAATTTAAAAATGTTTTCCATCACTAGCTCCATCTGAAATCACTACAGATTTTTCTATAATTTCAAATATAATTCCTCTTAATTTTCCTCTTATAAGCATAATTCATTTTATGCTGATTTAATAGATATTAGATTCAGAATCAAATAATTATAATCAAGGTTTAAGTAGTAATTTATCTCTCTCAACACAATGACCAGTCAACTGCTACAATGCATGTCAGTATTCTCAATATAACAGGATATTTTAATAAAATGAATGCAGGGATTGTGAAACAAAGAATTCTAGTGTTTGAAGAAACACATTTAAAAATCAAATTATTTTAGAAATCACCTCTTCAACATTTTATCCAATGACCACAGGGCCTCTATAACACTTCCAGACCCTCACTACTTCACAAAATAGTTCTGGTTGGTAAGACTTTTCATTGGACTGATCACTACATTTCTCTTTTTGGTCCAAATTTTGCTCTCTGGGCCAACCCAGAATAATCTTAGTAATTTTTTATCCAAGATAATTCCTCATATATATATAATGATAGCTATTCTATTGTCTCTAAAATTCTCCTTTACAGAATGTTTATAGAAGTCCTAACAAATGTAGACTAGAAAACTAAAACTTATGATTTCTTTATACATATTGTGTGTCTAAATTGTATCTTACATATTGAGAAGAAAAATTAAACTTAAGGTCAAAACTAAGAAAACATTAGTAGAAAACAAAATGCATATTTGTTTTTAAGGGTAAATTTCCCAATTAAATATTCTAAGTACATCAAGGTCCAATATTTTAGAATTTAAAAGCTTGCATTATAATATTAATATAATCTAGATGTTTTTAATATTTTTTATTTAATAGTTTTTATTTAATAGTTTTTATTTAATATTTAATTAATATTTTATTTAATATTTATTTTAATATTTTTAATTTTTAAAATAAATTTATATATTTTATTTTTGGCTGTGTTGGGTCTTTGTTGCTGTGCGAGGGCCTGCTCTAGTTGCGACGAGCAGGAGTTACTCTTCGTTGCAGTGCACGGGCTTCTCACTGTGGTGGCTTCTCTTGTGGTGGAGCACAGGCCCTAGGAGTGTGGGCTTCAGTAGTTGTGGTTCGCAGGCTCTAGAGCACAGGCTCAGTAGTTGTGGCGCAGTCTTAGTTGCTCCACGGTATGTAGGATCTTCCCGGACCAGGGCTCAAACCCATGTCCCCTGTATTGGCAGGCGGATTCTTGACCACTGCACCACCAGGGAAGCCCAATATTTCCAATTTTTAAAAACATCAGCAATGGGCTTCATTTAATATAAAACTTCTACCATGTTATTTTATCTTTATTGATTTAACATGAGACATGGATGGCTAATCCATTGTCTTGCAAAAATGATTTCTTTTTGAGATGTGAGTGCTTGTTTAGTTTAGTCTAAAAAGCAAAGCTAATCTTAAAAAAATATAATAGACTATTGCATTGGCTTTGCTACAACAAATGGAACAATAAATGACTTAGGATGTACTTGTTATTACAGAACAAAACATAAAGTTAATGAGATGTGTTCTTAAGAGATAAATATGCTCTCCTGACATTAATGCATTTAGAGTTTAGTCTCTCTGTGTGGCAGACTCCCATATCTTAGTTTGTTTTGATTTTATCATTACTTTCTTAATTAATTATTCTATTTGATGGGTAATTTTACATAAAGGTATCCCTTGACAGGTAATATTCTAGAAATGTAATTCTTGTGCCTTTTATTTTTAAAGGGTGGGCCCCTTAGATCATTTCCTTGGGATGAAGTAATATCACTAGAAAAATAGATGTTCCTCCTTGGCCTTCAAATTTACTGGTCTTCTACTAATGTTAATTTAAGTCATTGATGTATTCATTATTTACATTGTTAGCAAACTTGATAATATTCAGGCTGAATTTATCTGCAGTTTGAGCCATCATCCCCCAAAGCTTCTATTGTGCCTTCCCTTTTTTTTCCCCCTTGAAAATCCTTTTCTAACCGTACAAGCTCATCTTTGTATCTCTTTTGCTACTGTTCACATGTCCCCTAATGTGGGCTGCTAACGTTCATGGTCTGAGAGCATTGTTTGTTTGTATTTTGTTTCACATTTGTATTTGGTGCATGATTTACATAATTGTTTCTAATCTGAGTTGCTTTGACATTAGCAGTCAAGTTGGCCAAGGATATTATCAACAAGTCATTACTCTGCTGACAGTAGATGTATTCAGTTTGAGCCAACTTTTGGCCGTCAGTTGCTGCTGCACACAACCTCAGGGTCAGTTCCTGCCCTCGTATTCTTACGCACAATCACTGTGGAAATCAGCTTTGATGAAACTGGAACTGAGCATAAGCTCTCGGGAGGCTTTGGCATGAAAATCACTGACAGCAGAACTTGGCTCAGGATGTGTTTAATTGGAGCACCTCACGTTGGATGACAGGAAAGAGGGAGAGAGAAAATAAAGAAAGGTGGGGTGGAGGAGTAAGACATGGAGATCACTTTCCTCCCCACAAATACATCAAAACTACATCTACATGTGGAACAACTCCTACAGAACACCTACTGAACGCTGGCCAAAGACCTTAGACTTCCCAAAAGGCAAGAAACTCCCCACGTACCTGGGTAGGGCAAAAGAAAAAAGAATAAACAGAGACAAAAGAATAAGGACGGGACCGGCACCTTGGGGAGGGAGCTGTGAAGGAGGAAAGATTTCCACACACTAAGAAGCCCCTTCACTGGTGGAGAGGGGGGGTGGGTGGGGGGAAATCTTTGGAGCCACGGAGGAGAGCACAGCAACAGGGGTGCGGAGGGCAAAGTGGAGAGATTCCCGCACAGAGGATCGGGGCCGACCGGCGCTCACCAGCCCGAGAGGCTTGTCTGCTCACCCGCCGGGGAGGGCGGGGCCTGGGAGCTGAGGCTCCGGCTTCAAAGTTCAGATCCCAGGGAGAGGACTGGGGTTGGCTGTGTGAACACAGCCTGAAGGGGCTAGTGTGCCACAGCTAGCCGGGAGGGAGTCTGGGAAAAAGTCTGGAGCGGCCTAAGAGGCAAGGGTCCATTGTTTTGGGGTGAGCAAGGAGACGGGATTCAGAGCACCGCCTAAAGGAGCTCGAGAGATGGGCGCAAGCCGCCGCTATCAGTGCGGACACCAGAAACCAGCATGAAATGCTAAGGCAGCTGCTGCAGCCACCAAGAAGCTTGTGTGCAAGCACAGGTCACTATCCACACCTCTCCTACTGGGAACCTGTGCAGCTCGCCACTGCCAGGGTCCCGTGATCCAGGGACAACTTTCCTGGGAGAACACACGGTGTGCCTCAGGCTGGTGCAACGTCACGTTAGCCGCTGCCACCGCAGGCTCACCCAGCATTCCATATCCCTCCCTCCCGGCAGCCTTATCCACAGAGCAGCAGGTGATTAGTGAGCCAGAACCCCCTAATCAGCTGCGCCTTTAACCCCAATGTGTATGGGTGGGGAACAGACACTATCAGGTGACCTTTACACAGAGGTGGGGCCAAATCCAAAGCTGAACCCCAGCAGCTGTGCGGACAAAGAAGAGAAAGGGAAATCTCTCCCAGAAGCCTCAGGAGCAGCGGATTAAATCTCCACAGTCAACCTGATGTACCCTGCATCAGTGGAATACCCGAATAGACAACAAATCATCCCAAAATTTAGGCATTGGACTTTGGGAGCAGCTGTAGACTTAAGGTTTGCTTTAAGCATCCAATTTGCTTCTGGTTTTATGTTTATCTTAGTTGAGTATTTAGAGCTTATAATCATTGGTAGATTTGTTTATTGATCTGGTTGCTCTCTTCCATATATATATATATATATATATATATATATACACACACACACACACACACACACACACATATATATATTTTTTTCCTTTTCCTCTTTTAGTGAGTGTGTATGTGTATGCTTCTTTGTGTGATTTTGTCTGTATAGCTTTGCTTTTGCCATTTGTCCTAGGGTTCTGACTGACCTTTTTTTTTTTTTTAATATAGTTTTTAGTGCTTATTATCATTGATGGATTAGTTTTTTGGTTTGGTTGCTCTCTTCTTTCTTTCTTTTTTCAAATTATTTTTATATTTAAAAAATTTCAATCATTTTTTTCTGTTTTAATAACTTTATTTTATTTTATTTATTTATATTTTCCTTTTTTTTTTTTCTCCCTTTTCTTCTGAGCTGTGTGGCTGACAGGGTCTTGGTGCTCTGGCCGGGTGTCAGACCTGAGCCTCTGAGGTGGGAGAGCCAAGTTCAGGCCATTGGTCCACCAGAGACCTCCTGGCCCCATGTAATATCAAACATTGAAAGATCTACTAGAGATCTCCATCTCAACGCTAAGACCCAGCTCCAGTCAACGACCAGCAAGCTACACTGCTGGACACCCTATGCCAACTAGAAAGACAGGAACACAGCCCCACCCATTAGCAGAGAGGCTGCCTAAAATCATAATAAGTTCACAGACACACCAAAACACACCACTAGACGTGGTCCTGCCCACCAACAAGACAAGATCCGGCCTCAACTACCAGAACACAGGCACCAGATCCCTCTACCAGGAAGGCTACATGACCCACTGAACCAACCTTACCCACTGGGAGCAAACCAAAAACAATGGGAACTATGAACCTGCAGCCTGCGAAACAGAGACACCAAACACAGTAAGTTAAACAAAATGAGAAGACAGAAAAACACACAGCAGATGAAGGAGCAAGGTAAAACTCCACCAGACCAAACAAATGAAGAGGAAATAGGCAGTCTACCTGAAAAAGAATTTGGAGCAATGATAGTAAAGGTGATCCAAAATATTGGAAATAACACAGTAGACCAAACAAATGAAGAGGAAATAAGCAGTCTACCTGAAAAAGAATTCAGACTAATGATAGTAAAGATGATCCAAAATCTTGGAAATAGAATGGAGAAAATACAAGAAACGTTTAACAAGGACCTAGAAGAACTAAAGAGCAAACAAACAATGATGAATAACACAATAAATGAAATTAAAAATTCTCTAGAAGGAATAAATTGCAGAATAACTGAGGCAGAAGAACGGATAAGTGACCTGGAAGATAAAATAGTGGAAATAACCACCGAAGAGCAGAATAAAGAAAAACACATGAGAAGAAGTGAGGACACTCTCAGAGACCTCTGGGACAACACTAAATGCACCAATATCCATATTCTAGGAGTCCCAGAGGAAGATGAGAAATAAAAGGGACTGAGAAAATATTTGAAGAGATTAGAGTTGAAAACTTCCCTAATATGGGTAAGGAAATAGTCAATCAAGACCAGGAAGTGCTGAAAGTCCCATACAGGATAAATTTAAGGAGAAACATGCCAAGACACATATTAATCAAACTATCAAAAATTAAATACAAAGAAAAAATATTGAAAGCAACAAGAGAAAAGCAACAATTAACATACAAGGGAATCCCCATAAGGTTAATGCTGATCATTCAGCAGAAACTCTGCAAGCCAGAAGGGACTGGCAGGACATATTTAAAGTGAAGAGAGGGAAAAACTTACAACCAAGATTACTCTACCCAGCAAGGATCTCATTCAGATTTGATGGAGAAATTAAAACCTTTACAGACAAGCAAAAACTAAGAGAATTCAGCACCACCAAATCAACTCTACAACAAATGCTAAAGGAACTTCTTTAGGCAGGAAACACAAGAGGAGGAAAAGACTTACAATAACAAACACAAAACAATTAAGAAAAGGTAATAAGAACGTACATATTGATAACTACCTTAAATGTAAATGGCTTAAATGCTCCAACCAAAAGACATAGACTGGCTGAATGGATACAAAAACAAGACCTGTATATATGCTGTCTACAAGAGTCCCACTTCAGACCTGGGGACACATACAGACTGAAAGTGAGGGGATGGAAAAAGATATTCCATGCAAATGGAAATCAAAAGAAAGCTGGAGTAGCAATTCTCATATCAGACAAAATAGACTTTAAAATAAAGACTATTACAAGAGACAAAAAAGGACACTATATAGTGATCAAGGGATTAATCCAAGAAGAAGATATAACAATTGCAAATATTTATGCACCCAATATAGCAGCACTTCAATACATAAGGCAAATGCCAGCAGCCATAAAGAGGGAAATCAACAGTAACACATTCATACTAGGAGACTCTAACACCCCACTTTCACCAATGGACAGATCATCCAAAATGAAAATAAATTAAGAACACAAGCTTTAAATGATAGATTAAACAAGATGGACTTATTTGATATTTATAGGACATTCCATCCAAAAAGAGCAGATTACAATTTCTTCTCAAGTGGTCATGGAACATTCTCCAGGATAGATCATATCTTGGGTCACAAATCAAGCCTTGGTAAATTTAAGAAAACTGAAATCATATCAGGTATCTTTTCTGACCACAACGCTATGAGACTAGATATCAATTATAGGAAAAAATCTGCAAAAAATACAAACACATAGAGGCTAAACAATACATCACTAAGTAACCAAGAGGTAACTGAAGAAGTTAAAGGGGAAATCAAAAAATACCAAGAAACAAATGACAATGAAAACACAATGACACAAAACCTATGGGATGCAGCAAAAGCAATTTGAAGAGGGAATTTTATAGCAATACAATCCTACCTCAAAGAACAAGAACCATCTCAAATAAAAAAACGTAACCTTACACCCAAAGCAATTGGAGAAAGAACAACAAAAAAACCCCAATGTTAGCAGAAGAAAATAAAACATAAAGATCACATCACAAATAAATGAAAAAGAAATGAAGGAAATGACAGCAAAGATCAATAAAAGTCAAAGCTGGTTCTTTGAGAAGATTAAAAAAAATTGCTAAACCAGTAGCCAGACTCATCAAGAAAAAAAATGAGAAGACTTAAATCAATAGAATTAGAAATGAAAAAGCAGAAATAACAACTGACACTGCAGAAATACAATGGATCATGAGAGATTACTACAAACAACTATGTGCCAATAAAATGGACAACCTGGAAGAAATGGACAAATTCTTAGAAAAGCATAACCTTCTGAGACTGAACCAGGAAGGAATAGAAAATATGAACAGACTAATCACAAGCACTGAAATTGAGACTGTGATTAAAAGTCTTCCAACAAACAAAAGCCCAGGACCAGATGGCTTCACAGGTGAATTCTGTCAAACATTTAGAGAAGAGCCAATACCTATCCTTCTCAAACTCTTCCAAAATATACCAAAGGGAGGAACACTCCCCAATTCATTCTACGAGGCCACCATCACCCTGATACCAAAACCAGACAAAGATGTCACAGAGAAAGAAAACTACAGGCCAATATCACTGATGAACATAGATGCAAAAATCCTCAACAAAATACTAGCAAACAGAATCCAACAGCACATTTAAAGGATCATACACCATAAACATCATTAATCATTAGAGAAATGCAAATCAAAACTACAATGAGATATCATCTCACACTGGTCAGAATGGCCATCATCAAAAAATCTACAAACAGTAAATGCTGCAGAGGGTGTGGAGAAATGGGAACCCTGTTGCACTGTTGGTGGGAAGGTAAATTGATACAGCCACTATGGGGAACAGTATGGATGTTCCTTAAAAAACTAAAAATAGAACTACCATACAACCCAGCCATCCCACTACTGGGCATATACCCTGAGAAAACCATAATTCAAAAATAGTCATGTACCAAAATGTTCATTGCAGCTCTATTTACAAGAGCCAGGACATGGAAGCAACCTAAGTGTCCATCCACAGATGAATCAATAAAGAAGATGTGGCACATATATACAATGGAATATTACTCAGCCATAAAAAGAAATGAAATTGAGTTATTTGTAGTGAGGCGGATGGACCTAGAGCCTGTCATACAGAGTGAAGTAAGTCAGAAATAGAAAAACAAATACCGTATGCTAACACATATATAGGGAATCTAAAAAAAAAAAATGGTCATGAAGAACCTAGGGCCTAGATGGGAATAAAGACACAGACCTACTAGAGAATGGACTTGAGGATACGAGGAGGGGATAGGGTAAGCTGGGACAAAGTGAGAGAGTGGCATGGACATATATACACTACCAAATGTAAAATAGCTAGTAGTGGGAAGCAGCCGCATAGCACAGGGAGATCAGCTCGGTTCTTTGTGACCACCTAGAGGGGTGGGATAGGGAGGGTGGAAGGGAGGGAGATGCAAGAGGGAAGAGATATGGGAACATATGTATATGTATAACTGATTCACTTTGTTATAAAGCAGAAACTAACACACCATTGTTAAGCAATGATACTCCAATAAAGATTTTTTTTTTTAAAAAAAGTGGTTAGAAAGGAATTAGTAATTGTAAGTCACCTCTTTATGAAGGAATAGCCATAAAGACAATGGAGACTCTCTAATGACAAAGCAGCTGCCACAATATTCGAAGAGAACAAGGTTGGCCATGAATATAAAGAGACAGCTGGTTTCTTTCTGTTTTTAATTAACTAATTTTTTTTTATTGGAGTATAATTGCTTTACAATGTTGTGTTAGTTTCTGCTTTATAACAAAGTGAATCAGCTGTATGTATACAGGTATCCCCTCCCTCTTGGACCTCCCCCCAACCCACCCATCTAGGTCATCACAGAGCACCGAGCTGAGCTCCCTGTGCTATACAGCAGATTCCCACTAGCTATCTATTTTACACATGGTAGTGTATTTATGTCAGACCTATTCTCCCAATTCATCCCACCCTCCCTTTCCCCCACTGTGTCCACATGTCTGTTCTCTACATCTGTGTTTCTGTTCCTACCCTGCAGATATGTTCATTTGTACCATTTTTCTAGCTTTCACATATATGCATTAATATACATTATTTGCTTTTCTCTTTCTGACTTACTTTTCTCTGTATGACAGACTCTATGTCCATCCACATCTCTACAAATGACCTAATTTCATTTCTTTTTATGGCTGAGTAATATTCCATTATATATATGTACTACATCTTTATTATCCATTCATCTGTCGGTGGACATTTAGGTTGTTTCCATTTCTTGTTTTTTTGTGTTTCAGGTTTCTTGAAATATATTCAACATACAACTTCATGTAAGTTTAAGGTGTACACATGGTGATCTGCTATATTTACTATTGTAATATGATTGCTATTGTAGTATAAGCTATCACCTCTATCATGTCACATAATTGTCCTTTCTTTTTTGTGGTGGGAATAATTAAGCCCTAGTCTCTTAGCACGTTTAATGTTTATAATACTGTATTGTTGTATGTAATCATTATACTGTGTATTAGACCTCCAGGACTTATTTATCTACTAGTTGCAAATTTGTATCCTTTAACAACATCTGTCCTATTCCTGTACTCCCAGCCCCTGGTAACTGTCATACTATTCTGTTTTCACAAGTTCACCTTTTTTAGATTCCACATGTGAGTGATGTCATACGGTATTTGTCTTTGTCTAGCTTATCACACTCAGCATAATATCCTCATGCGTGTTAGTGTGCATAGCTGGAGGAACTTGGTGGAGAGAGAATGTGAAAAAGTAATGGGAAGGCTGCCAAAAGAATTCTTTCTCTAGAGATAGCTAGAAAGAACATAAATAAATAAAACAGTGATTCATTCTTTGTGATCCTATAAACGTTGTCCAGCCAGACTTATTTACGTAGGAGAGAGGTTTATTGTGACCCAGTTGTTTCTGAGAACGTAGAAAAACTCTTGGATTAAGTCCTAATTTAACTCATGTTACCGGTCCCTAAGACGGTCAGTTTTCTTTTCTTTGGGAAACTTTAAAAAGAAAACCACATACACTTAAGACAGACAGAAATTAATATGAGATGATGGGCAGTATCCAGAAATTGATCTTTAACTTTTCAAGGAACTGCTTATCAACTAATTTCTCAATCTTTGAAACACATGGTGTTTCTAACTGAAGATTTCTGAGCAAGGACATATGTTTCTCATTCACTCAAATAAATCATATGCAAGCTATATCCTGAAGGACATTGTGTTTTTAATAAAATAATCTACAACATAGTCTATCCATATCTTTCTCTCTTTTTCTCTATCTATGGAGAGTATATGTCAAAGTTTACAGAATATTTTGACATTTCCTGTATAAGTAAATGCAGCATATATTTCCATTTGTTTCAGAATATCTCCATGAAATTATGTCAGAAATAGATTTTGGAGTTTGCACACATAAGAAATAATGTCATGATTGCAACTGTTTTCCTCTATTGACATTTATTTGATGTCATAGGATAGCATTTAAAAATGACAGCTTTCCTTCTCTCAAGTTAATCAAAAGATGTCCTTTCTTTGACCTAAGTCCTTCCTTAGAATAGTTCCAAATTTTAAGAAGAAAAAACTCACAAATGTGCACTGATGTGTACTCATTAATTCACCGGTTTGGGGTTGATGGTGGAAGGACTTTCCTTCCTTTGGCCAGGACTGGAAACAAGAAATTACATAGCAGTTTGAGAAAGGATTCCAGAGCTTGAAGGCAAAGGTCCTTTCTAGGAAAGGAGCACAGCAAATACTCATGATGCCTTCTGTTCTCACTTTGCCTGGAGTTGGAATATGAGTTGACATACATAGTGTGAATTCTATGGCCTCTACGTACTCCAAACTAGCAACTCATGTTCAAAACGCCACCTTAGAGACTCTATTAAAAACGTAAAGAGCAGGGGGAGGGGTTGCTTTAAACCCTGAAAAGCCTGATGATTTTATTTTTTCTTGATGACTTTTTGTTCTTGTAGACTAGTTTCTACCAAGATGTGCTATCTATCTCCACTGCCTCAAAGAGGTAGTAGTAGGGATATGCTATTCTACTTTAAGAAGTAGTGACCTGGAAATATGTAAGCCATGTCTTTAAGCATTATAAACTGACATTTTGTTATGTGCTTAGCATCAACCCTAAGATGACACAGACCTACCCAAAGATGCCTAGACAGCTACACAGGTAAACACACTGTTCACACTAACACAGACACACAAACCCATCCATGCACGCTCACAACATACACCCTCCACAGGAGAGTTTCAAAACTCCAATCCGTGCATTTTTCTCATGTCCATCAGCTCTCTGGCCTGAGCCACCATCTTCCTTCCCTTCCGTAGTCCCTGGTGAAGTACGTGATACCCAGAGTCAGACTGGCTGGGTGTGGATGGCCTGGGGCAAGTCGCTTCCATTTGCTCCTCTGCCGAGTATTGTTAATATTAGTACCTGCCTGAAAGGATTAGTGAAGATCCATTTATTCCATGTAAAGTACTTAAAACAGTGCCAGAGCTCAAGAAATATCACCTGCCATTATTGGGGACCATATTTGATTCCCACTGCTGCTGTAATAAATTATTACAAACTTGATTGCTTAAAACAACACAAATTTGTTATCTCCCATTTTTGGAGGTCAGAAGTCTGACATGGATCTCCTTGGGCTAAGGTCAAGGTATTAGCAGGGCTGCATTCCCTTCTGGAGGTGTTAGGGAGAAATCCACTTCCAGACCACCCACATTCCTTAGCTCACATCTCCCTTCCTCCATCTTCAAAGCCAGCAACATTGCATCTCTCTGACCCTTCTTCCATCCTCACATCTTTATTCGACCACAGCTGGTAGAGGTTCTCTGCTTTCTAAGGACTCCTGTGATTATCTTGGGCCCACGTGTTTCATCCAGGACACTCTCGATGTCTGTAACCTTAGTCACATCTGCAAAGTTCCTTTATCCTTGTAAGGTATCACATTCACAGCTTCCGGGTTTAGGATATGAGCATCTTTGGGAGAGATGCTTACCACAGTGGGAAGTATTAATGAAAATAAATCTGAATGAAAAATGTGAATGTGTTCTTATCACATTGTGTCCCATATGTGTCCATCCATCTATTCATTTAACACTATAATAGGCCAGGATTTATGGTAAGTAAGTCTGTGCCACTACCCCAATCCAAAATGTACAGCAAATCAGACTAGCTTTTGATATAGAGTAAATATATATAATTATAAGATCTAGATATTGCAGATTCACTGATTTGTTTTTTCAGTCACTCAATAAATATTTATCAAGTGCTTAGCATGGAAAGGCCACTCCCCAAAAGGAAATCTCAATTTCTGACAAGCGTTCCAAACTAAGAGCTATGACATCATCCTCTCGCAAACAAACCAACTCTTATAAACATCCCAGAAGAGGCTTCAGGAAGGCTTCTCTAGAGAAGGGTTCTTAACCTAGGGCATGTGCAATGGCTCCAGGAGTCTGGGACTTCCTGGCAAGTGAATGCAAAATTGTGCATGTCTGTGTGTCTGTGGGGGAGGGGAGAGGGTTCGTGGTTTTTATCCAGTTCAAAAAGGAGTCAATGATCCACCGAAGATGAAGTATGAGAACTCCAGGGTATTGCAGTTTGCATCGCCAGAGATCTGCCTGTGTCGTTTCTGCATTTGGCACAAATGGCTTTACCATGGGGCCGAGTGAATGATGCCGCCGATTACTTGGGTTCATTTCTCGAGTTACTGTCACAGCATCACACTTGCTCTCTCGCTGTCATGATGAATTCTCTTCTGTCTACTTAGTTCTTATGCTGTGAAGGCTCACAACTGCTTCTGCCCAACCAGGTACCATGCAACAAAGGAAGATTAAGAGATAGACAAGGCAGAACTTGAAGATAAGCTCTGGAGCTGCCTTTGCTTTTCTGACTCTGCAAAATTTCCCTGTTGAGAGTCTTACTCCATCAGTTATCTCCTTTGAGTTATATATTATGAATCACATGTGGGAAAAAGCTATCAGAAAAGGGGGTGGGGTGAGGACCATATTTAAAGCAAGGACCTATGCTTCTTACATTAAAAAAAATCAATCAATTGAAGAGAGAAGTAAATGAAATGACATTCTTTTATATAGACTGAATAAAGAAGCACGCCCTTCTCCCATCCCCTTTTTAAGGCTGCACATTAGAAATGAGCATTATTTCTTTCAAAGAATACACTTGATTCTTGCAGGTCAAGGCCAGCTGTGGGTAGTTTGTTCTGCGTTCACATTTAGGAACGCCTCCAATTCAGACTCTCCAGACCCACCACCTTAACTGTTTACTCTTCCCTCCTTCTCTTTGTTTCTGAGAAAAGCATGAGGATAGAACGTGCAGTCCCCTTTCTGGACATTTCAGTTGTCCTAGGTGGAAGGTGCTGCCACCCATTCCAGGCAGCCCGTCCTCCATCAGACCCCAGAGCAGAAAGAGCCAGACTGCTTTTTAAGAGCCTCTCCCAAGCTCTTGGATAGCCTAGCCCGTGGAAGTCTAAAAGTGGGTGGCAGGTGGGTAGGTGATGGGCTGTGTGGAAGTATGTAGGTACATGCGCTCATATGCACTGTACCCAGGTTGTGAGCCAAGCCAATTCATGGCTTTGGTATGTACTTTTTGCTGCTTTAAAAGAGTTCCCTTGTCTCTCCTTCCCAGCCTCAAGCTTCACTCCATTGCTCATCACATTCCTCCCCTTCCACCCAACACCATCTACTTAAATTCCCTGAAATTGACATGATGAGGAGCGATGACTTTGCCTATTCATTTTATGACTTAAAATCCATCTTCTTTCACTGGGCTGGTGGTATCAGGAACGGACAGAATGAGGCAGACAGAGGTTAGATGACCACTAGCTGTCATTTTTAAGCTTGGTTTCTAAGTGACCTAGTTGAAGGGATGAACACAATCAATTTGTAGAATAGCCATGATTTTACAGCATTTGAGGATTACAGAAATAAAGGGATGGGTTATATCCTGCATTTTTATGAAGAATTGAGTGTGCATATTGGATGAATTCTTTTTTATAAAGGGCTCGGGATCCACTCTATGACCTCTCCTTACTATCCTCCTCTGTCTTCACGATCATGTGATCACGTGTGATGTTACTTTCATTTTAATCCATCTGGAAGGTTTCCAGAAGACTGAGAAAGAGAAAAAGCAAATTCAGGAGTTTACTGAATATCATCTAGTTTTATAACCCGTAGAAAATAGGTCTGTGAAAATAGCCAGATAAGTACACAACCAGGTCAGGGTCCCACGCTCTGTTCAAATTCTGTTTTCTCATCAGTGACCTTTTCATGACAGAGCCCTAGAGAAGGATCGTGCGCTTCAGACATCACAACATCTGCTGAGAGCCAGAGCGAAGCTTCAGGAGAAAACTACTGTGAAACAAGGAGGCAATTACCTCAAATTGAAAGCAATTACCTGATTAACTTCGTGTCCCCATCACCAAAGCCTCAGGACATATTGGAAAGCTCTGGTGATTCTTTACCATTCGGATATTCTGTCCAGTAAAAAAACTTTTAAAAAGAAAATGTCATGGTCCCAAATTTTAAAATGTTGTTTTCCTACATGTATAATTCCTGATTTGAAATAGTACAAGGAAAAAAATCTCGATTGAAATTGAATGCATTGGCAAACTAGAGATTATCAAAAGAGAAAGAAAATGACGGGAATTTTTTACAAGTGCTGGTGGGGAGAATTATGCAACTTTCCACTATGCAAAGTTTTGTAATTGTAACTTCTTAATACCTTTTAAGGAGAAAATACCGCCAGCTGCAACTTGAGAGCTTTTATGAGAACCATGAAAGGGTTTTTCCTTCACTCACATCTGTCTTCATTTGCTGGGTGTATGCTGTAGGCTTCATGCCTGTTAGCTAAATCTAAGACATTAAAGACTTGTTTAAATCAAGCAAATAAATGTCCTTAAGCCATAAATATATATTTTTTAAAGTTAGGGGAGAAGAGACTTACACCGAGCTATTTAGTCTTTATTATTTGTGTCCATTGTTTCCCATAGTAAATGAGCAGAAATATCAGTATATGCAAAATCATAGACTTTAAGCCAGGTTTCAGGCTTAAGCGGGTGAGAAAATGAATTATATTTCAAGTGACTTTTTAGACATCTTCACTATGTTTACCTTTCCAAGTAGCTGGAAAAATAACTCAGAGAGGGTGTATTCTTGTTTTTTAATTTTTTTTGGCTCTTTCCATACCCAGGCACTTAGTATCATGGAATCAGAGAAATTTTGGTTTTATGACATTTTCACCAGGATTTCAAACATGGTTTTGATAGTCACCTCTTTCCACAGCACAAGCTTTTCTATTTCATTTTATTTGCTCATCAATATTTTTTCATCAGCTGAGTTTTCTAAAATACCAATATTTCCAATAGGAATTCATCCGTTAACACCAGATACATGGCAGATTGAGTCAGAACCATGTAGTGGATACACATTGATTTATCTTTGGTGAATATTCCATAGTTTTAATCTCTCAGATACATTTGTTATTTCAAGTTAGATCAGACTTAACACACTAACCATTAGAATGAAAACTGAAAAATTGTATCATTTGCCAGTCAGCCAGATCTTGGGTACTATGAATACTCAATCACAAATCCCTACGGATTGAAGACATGTTTCTGTGGGAAACTAGTCTAGACATTTGCGGGTATGCAGCCATTAAGTATAAAGATTCTTCTTGAGGGGAGATCATTTCTTTGCTGAAATGAGATATCATGTAAAATATAATTGGCAATGTAATTTGAGTTTTGATATTATGATTTTTGTTTTCATATTTGTTATATTGTTTATAACAAGCATTGAAACATTGTTTCAATATTTGTTATAACATTGTTATTCATGTTTGAATTTAACAAGTATGCCCAGATGCAGAATATCTTATACAGTTCTCTGGTACAGCACCACTTTAATTCTGGAATTAGAAAAATATCTTAGAATGTTTGTAAAACTCAACAATTATATCATCAATAATACAATTCAGACATCTATCCCTAAGCTCCCCACCATCCTCCCCACTCCTTCTTCCTTTATTCTTGTCTTGCTTCCCTACTCTTGCCTTCCTCCTTCCCCTTCCAGCTTTAGCATAACTCGCTCCCCCTAGTTGCTTTGTGAATTCGGAGAAACTTTTTTGTTTTCTTCTGAGACCAATTAGCATTTTTTAATTTGACAAGGTTCAGTTGGGCTTAGCAGCCACAGAAAGTATTGTGCACCTGCCCTTATTTATCTGTGAATGTATTTTAGAAGTTGTTTTTGTAATATTGCGTGGCTGCCCTTTCATTTCCTTCCCTTACTTTATCTCACTGTTTCACACTTTCCCCCAAATGTCTTCCTCTAACTTAGCAAAGAATATCTCATAAGAAACAAACCATAAATGCAAAGGTGAATAATGACTTTTGGAGGGGTTTATTCTGGCCATTTAAAAAAATCATCATAGTTTCTCAGATTCCCCCACCCTGCAATTTTTAGAATTCATTCTTTTCTTTTATATTACATATGGCATCTATTGCACTTTTTCTCCGAAGTGACCATATCAAGAGTTTTCCTTTGATCCTAGTCAAAGTCTCTTCATAGACTTTCAGGTAGAAAATTGTGCCTGTATTATTTTGGCTTTCTTCCTCTTGGTAGGAAGCTAAGCTCCTGGGATGTAGACTTAAGATATCTATTTAGTTCAGCAAATTACTGCTGAGTATTCTAAAATGTCATGGTTTAAAAGAATTAATATAGCCAGTCATGGCACACCTAATGCATTCAACTCTAGTCCCTGGTTGACTATCAGACAAGTAGCAAGGGCTCAATACATAAATACCAAGTGAATAACTGATTTCAATTCATTCAGGCAAACAATTCTGGTGTGCATCTGAGTGGTTCCGGCATTAGTGAGCTCAAGTTCTCGAGTCGAACAAAATGAGATATTATTGACCGAATACCTAGCACCCGTTATAGAGCTGAGTGCCCAGTAATTGTTCCGTGAGCGTTTGACGGAAGAAACTCATTTCCCATCCTGACTTTGTCTTAGATGTCTTTAGTCTATTGACTCAACATTTTTTCCTGTCAAGGGGTTCTAATTAATGCCAACAACTTCTGCTGAAAAGCAGGGGATAAGTATTCAAAATATTTATCAGTTGATACTGCGTGTGCCTCAACCAGTCGGAATCGGCGCTGGCTATAAACAACGTGGACAGCTGTATTGGGGCTTACCTGCTAAAAAATTAGCAATGCTTATAAGCTCTGCCATATCAAATCCTCCTGGATGTCCACAGATCTCTAAGAGGCTGCTGTTCCTTGCTTGGAAAAGATCTAGCCCCTAAACACTTTGTTTGTTTACCAGCCATCTTAGAAAAATTTCTGGGAGATTTGTCAGAATCTAATCTAAATCATTAAGTTAGCAATTCTCAAAGGTAACCTAGAGTTCATCCAGCTGCAGTTTGTTCCATTGATCACAATAATCCACCCCACCCAGAACTTTCCTCATGAAAGGAATCTTCTTGGAGTGGCCATCTGGATCGTATTATCCTAATCAGAGTGTGTGGCGCATACAAGGTGCAGACACCATTTCCACTGTAGGGTCAGGCTCCCTCATTCTTGGATGTGCTTTCCCCTTTCCTTTCACCTCTCTCTTTCTTTTATCTCTGCTAAATGGGTATTTGATGGTTTTACTGAAATTAAAAAATAGAACTACAATAAATTTTATTTTTTTCTACGTAACACACTTGTCTGAAAATTGCTGCCCCATTTATACCAATTAAGCCTGGGGAGAGGGAGGGGCTAAAGTGAAAAACAAAACCCTTCCTACTTGGAGATAATTATATGATCAGGAAAAGTTTCAGCTCCAGTTTAGATGTGGCATACTCGTCAAACTGCAGACCAGTGGCCCCAATTTAGCTTACAACTTTTCTCTATGCTTGATTTCCAGGATATTTTTACACAGATACCTACATATTTTCATGTGTACATATAAATAAACAACTTTGATGATCAATAGACTACAATGAATGTGAAAATATAAAGTTACTGGCCAACATAAACTGACAACTGGGGTATTAAAAGATCTCTTTTTCGGTGTTTCTAGTTTAATATCACTAAAGCCATGGAATTTTGATTCTCTTATTCTTGTTTATAACTTAAATAAGGGATGAAACATAACATTTACCAGGTGCCAATCAGTTAATATGTTAGGATATTTTAATCCCCATGTCTATTGACCTGCTATAAAAAGAAAAAAAAAATACAAGGCAAAAAATGCAAATATGGTGCTCTGTCTTTCAAATTAACATGTTCCCTTCCAGGACCCCAAGTAATTAATGAGTATTTCACCTTTGTTCTGTGCCAACAGGATGATCGAACAAATATTTGGGGCTCTTTTCTTAGGTCATTCTTTGACTAATTGGAAAACAGTAAATTTAGTTTTATATTAGTTAAGGAAGAGAAGGTAGCTTATTTAGAATAGTAGAATATGTTGCAAATATATCCATTTAGAATCCAATGGGCTACAAATGGACAAAAACCCAAACAAATAGTGGCTTAAATAAGTAAAATTTTTCTCATATGCTCCAAAGTCCAGGAACTGACAGTCCAGACTTTTTGTAGATGTCAGCAATGCCATCTAGGAGCCAGGCTCCTTCAATTGTCTGGTACTGCATTTGACCTCATGGTCAGAAAATAACTTTAACAACTCCAGCCATCACATCCTCATTCCAGACAGAAAGAAGAGAGCAAGTATAAAGGGTCAAAGCTTTCTTCTCACAAGATTTTATCATTCTCATTTGAGAAGATTCTGTGAGTCTCATGGGCCAAAACTGTTTTACAAGGTCACCCCCTAAAACGAAGCGAGAATGAGAATTTTTTCTTAATATTTTGTAATCAGGAAGGAAAGGGTTAGAAACAGTAGTTAAATGAACCAGCTCATAACTTTTGCCACAGATGCATCAGACCAGCAATAGGCAGCTCTTTGTGGATTTAACATGTGTTTCCTCGGACCACACAAGATTTAGGGCAAAAATATGAATCAGAATAAGTCTCCCTGAGTGTTTCTCTGACTTTTCCCCCACAATCTATTCCAGACTTACAGAAACCTTCATTGTCTCTCCTAAATATTTCTTCAAGTCTCCAGAGAATATCTTGTGAGTACTCACAAACCCAGCTCTGACATATATCATGCATGTCCATACTTCTCTTTTCCTGCACTGGCTTCACATAGTAATCAGAGGTCAAGGTGTCTGATATTTCTGAAAGCACTACAAGCCACTGTCAATGCCACTATAATCTATCATTTCTTATTGCTGCTGCCATTGGCAAGATTGTCCTGTACATCTTCTCTGCAGAAGTGGTCCCACAGCACCCAAACCGTGGTCCAGCTAATGGTAGCTGTTTTCTTTTGGAGTCCATGTGGTGAAGACATACCTCAAAAGTGGTGAGGATCCCTCCTTCACCTTTGATTTCCATGGGTCATGTCATTCTCTTTTGCGCTCTCCAAGCAGAGGTTTGGTTGGAAAATTTCTTTCCATTTCTAGTTTGGGCCACTCCATAGAGCTCCAGTAAAATTGCATAAGGCTTGGCCATGGAACTTGCAAGTAGCTGAGAGCCTGCCATATTCGAATTTACCTGCCTTTCAGTTCTTGGGACAGTTTTCTTGGATGAACTTCATATACTTTAACTTTCCTCTGTGGCTGATCTTTCATCATAGAAAGCTCTTGTAAGCCTCCTAAGCCTCATGCAAACTTCCCACAGGTACCTGACCCCTTCTGATTTATCCACATCAAGAGGTAAATTTAGTTTAGACTTGGAAAAATAGACCAAAAATAATAAATGCTAAGTGCAATGCATCTTTCTTTATCTTAATTCCATCCTCTCAAGCCACCCACACCTATTCATAGCTCAAGTTGTCAGAATAACTTTACTATTCAAACTCTAGCTTCCACACACATTTGCATTTAAGCTTTCCACATCTTATGTCAAATCAATATAGTTATACTCCTGAAATGATGAGCCCAACAGATCCAGAATGTTCACTTACACAGAAATTCATGGTTTACTGTTTTTGATCTGTTTATTCCTCTCTTCACAGAGAAGAAGTTTGATGAGCTACTTAGATGTCTATCTAAGACATCTTTGTTTTTGAACACCTCCTTCAAGCCAGTTCAAGATGCTCTCACTAGGGAATGTTTGACAAAGTGACAAAGAAAAACTGTACCCTTGTTTCTCCTCTTACCCCCAAATCTGGAATTTGAAGTCCCAGATGAAATATCTGGTAGTGTTGTAGAACCAAGACTTAGGGTTCAGAGATGAGCACAAAAGGGAAGTAGAAACCAGAGCCCCACTGTACCTGATGCCACATACAACACAACTATAAAACAGCTGGTGCAGATCAGTGCTGGACATACATGCCTTAAAACTATCATTAAACCCAGACAAGAGAATCTAAACTGAAGCTAAAAATATACATAGAGAATGAACTGAATACAAGTAGCATAATGACAGTTATTAACACGATATTCAGGAAGCTCTCACCTACATGTATCAATTGGATTTTCAGCTTTCCTGATCCAAGGGAAGCTACCTGGGAGAATCTATGCCTAGAATGAGAACAAATGAGACAATTATTTTTGAACTTAGCATATCAATAAATACTCCTGAACAAGCTGTGTCTCATTTCTGTGTTCAAATCCCTGCAGAAAGATCAGAAATTGCATGTAAACTGGTAAAATGTGCCAATATTGAGTTTTGGGAGGATGTGGGTTCTGTGGTAACACCTTTTTCCTCCCCAATTTAAAACCAAATCTTTACTCTCTAGTCTGAAAGTGGGGGGGTGGTAAGTGACTGTTAGGATAACACCTTTTAAGTAGCCCTTTTAAAATCAAAAGAGCCTTGAAATAGAACACTAAGTATAATACAATGTCTCTAGACCTTACAATTTGGTTTCAGTATTGAACTACTGGGATTCATTCAACAACTGAGTTCTCAAACCTTGGTTAGAGACTTTGCAAGGTCAAGAGCCATACCTTTGCTCTTTTTCCACCTGAGGTAAATTACTTCTTCAAGAAATGACTTTTATTTTTTGGCATGTAACCCCCTGAGAGGCTAAAAAAACTAAAAACAAAACTGGAACTTAGAAATAGATAATTCACCTCAGATGGACTATGCTATTTATTTCCAGAAACCGGTTTAAATTTCTTTTCTTTACTCTGACTATTGGGGCAAATCCTTATTAATAAAATGTGTGCTACTGGAAAGGAAAAACACCTTTGTTACTTAATACATGTGTGGCCATTTATACTTGGCACACATAAATGTCATGAAGAACAGGAAAAAATATAATTCATGACCAAAACTCATTTTTATGCTACTGTCCCCTTGCCAAATTAAGTATTTTGGTCGGAAATTTAGGGTGGAGGCTCACTTTGGAAAAAAAGAAATCAAATTGTCCTGAGAATTTGCTTTCATCATCAAAGGACTTTCATGCATTTGGATGGATCATCAATTCCTGATTTGCTAGTAAAGAATATTCTTACTTTGCACAACTACTATGGAATTGGTTAAAACTCCTTCTTTGACTAGAAACTTCTTTCTCATTTTTTTTTTAATATTCAACTTTGAGGCAGTCAAAATAGAATGGAAAAATCCACTGTCTACATCAGAAACAAAGCTTCTTGAACTTACCTAAATGATGCTCTCTTAATGGGCTTTTCCTGTCCAAATCTATTTATGAAGATTCATTAATCTTCAGATTTTAAGACAGAGAGGAAAATTACAATAGTTGATTTTTTTAAGTGATGAAAAAATGCCTGAAATTTATTTGTCATTAGCTTTCTTATAAGGACAGTGTTGTTCTACCATAGGCATTTAGGAGCTGAACATAGGTACCAGGGGCCCTGTTGGAAAGTCCCACTTAGTTCAAAAGACAAACAAACAAACAAAAACCAACTTTTATTTCACAATTTTTTTTTGCTGAATGTATTAAATATTAAAGTTGCTTTTTTTTTTACTTTGGAAGAAAAAAACAAAAGACATGATTTTATTTCTATACATGTATCCTATGGTGACAAAATTTGATATAGGACAACAAGAAATATTTATTAGATTTAGTAGTTGTTTTATATCTAAGTCAACAGCCTCTATTCATTGCGTTTTGCTTAGTGGGTCATAAGGAATTTTCTATGATGAAAAGTCAACATAAAAGTATTTCCTTCAACTTGTTAGATTCTTCTTCTAAGTATATTCTCATCATAGCGTAATTTGTTTCTGGTTCACTGAAGTGCCATATAGCAAATTCACTTTTGAAGAAGACTTCCCCTATGGTTAGTATTGGCTGTACATGTTGTGTGATTGAAGAGATTAAAACTCCATTCCCAATAAAGAGTATATCTTTACTGTTGTTCTGCAAGACAACAAAAAAAAAAGTATTTCCTTCACTGTTCTCATGCATTCTGCAGATATTCACAGACCTTTTTAGGCTCTTTAAAAGGAAAAGTATGGTGGGAAGTCAACAAATTCATCACTATTATATGATGTAGAAGTTGCCTTTCATCTACATCTATCTTTATGTCCAAGGTCAAACCACTCCCATTGAAACTCCCAAACTGCACACCAAAACCCCCCCAAAAAACAACCCCAAACCAAACTCAAACAAACCATTGCAAGAGCTTGAAATGTGTGTTAAAAACATCTGGGTGGGGATTGCATTGAATCTGTAGCTTTGGGTAGTATAGTCATTTTCACCAATCCAAGAACATGGTATATCTCTCCATCTGTTTGTATCATCTTTAATTACCAATGGCATTTTTCACAGAAGTAGAACAAAAAATTTCACAATTTGTATGGAAACACAAAAGACCCCGAATAGCCAAAGCAATCTTGAAAAAGAAAAACTGAGCTGGAGGAATCAGGCTCCATGACTTCACACTATACTACAAAGCTACAGTAATCAAGACAGTATGGTACTGGCACAAAAACAGAAATATAGATCAATGGAACAGGATAGAAAACCCAGAGATAAACCCACACACATATGATCACCTTATTTTTGATAAAGGAGGTAAGAATATACAATGGAGAAAAGACAGCCTCTTCAATAATTGGTGCCGGGAAAACTGGACAGGTACATGTAAAAGAATGAAATTAGAACACTCCTTAACACCATACACAAAAATAAACTCAAAATGGATTAAAGACCTAAATGTAAGGCCAGACACTAACAAACTCTTAGAGGAAAACCTAGGCAGAACACTCTATGACATCAATCACAGCAAGATCCTTTTTGACCCACCTCCTAGAGAAATGGAAATAAAAACAAAAATAAACAGATGGGACCTAATGAAACTTAAAAGCTTTTGCACAGCAAAGGAAACCATAAACAAGATGAAAAGACAACTCTCAGAATTGGAGAAAATATTTGCAAATGAAGCAACTGACAAAGGATTAATCTCCAAAATTTACAAGCAGCTCATGCAGCTCAATATCAAAAAAACTAACAACCCAATCCAAAATGGGCAGAAGACCTAAGTAGACATTTTTCCAAAGAAGACATACAGATTGCCAACAAACACATGAAAGGATGCTCAATCTCCCTAATCATGAGAGAAATGCAAATCAAAACCACAGTGAGGTATCACCTCACACTGGTCAGAATGGCCATCATCAAAAAATCTAGAAACAATAAATCCTGGAGAGGGTGTGGAGAAAAGGGAACCCTCTTGCACTGTTGGTGGGAATGTAAATTGATACAGCCACTATGGAGAACAGTATGGAGGTTCCTTAAAAAACTAAAAATAGAACTACCATATTACCCAGCAGTCCCAATACTGGGCATATACCCTGAGAAAACCATAATTCAAAAAGAGTCACGTACCACAATGTTCATTGCAGCACTATTTACAGTAGCCAGGACATGGAAGCAACCTAAGTGTCCATCGACAGATGAATGGATAAAGAAGATGTGGCACATATATACAATGGGCTATTGCTCAGCCATAAAAAAAAACGAAATTGAGTTATTTGTAGTGAGGTGGATGGACCTAGAGTCTGTCATGCAGAGTGAAGAAAGTCAGAAAGATAAAAACAAATACCATATGCTAACACATATATAGGGAATCTTAAAAAAAAAAAAAAAAAAAAAGAAGTTCTAAAGAACCTAGGGGCAGGACAGGAATAAAGATGCAGATGTAGAGAATGGACTTGAGGACATGGGGAGGCAGAAGGGTAAGCTGGGACGAAGTGAGAGAGTGGCATGGACATATATACACTACCAAACATAAAATAGATAGTGGGAAGCAGCCGCATAGCACAGGGAGATCAGCTCAGTGCTTTGTGTCCACCTAGAGGGGTGGGATAGGGAGGGCAGGAGGGAGACACAAGAGGGAGGAGATTTGGGGATATATGTATATGTATACCTGATTCACTTTGTTATAAAGCAGAAACTAACACACCACTGTAAAGCACTTTTACTCCAATAAAGATGTTAAAAAGAAAAAAAAAAAAAACATCTGGGTGACCCTTTCTCTTCTCCCCAGCTATGCTCTAATCTTGTCACTTATTATTCATATAAATTGTGACTAAGGTTGGGTGTCTAAATATTTCTTTCTGGGCCCTGTGTTATGCACATATGATTTTTGCCCAAGTATTCATCACCATAGTGCTGTATGATAAGAAAAATACATTTAAAGTTGCTATGCCTCAGTTACATTTTCTATTATACAAGATGATAGTACCTGCTTTAATTATCTTAGGGCTTATTATGAGGATAAAAATAATTTCTTTTTAAAAAAGAAGCATGTAGAGAAAACAAACACAAACACCAACCCATTAAGCAAATTTTTATTCATGGCATGCAAAATTGTATCCGATGAGCTTGGACTTAATGTGATCATGCTTTTACCACCAGAACTCTCATTGTCATGGGTAATGTAATCCAAATATTTTAGTTCTCAGCAAGAGTCAGGAATAAATAACATAAACGCTGCATGTTAATTCCGGCCATGGAGTCTCAGCATAACAGACATTTTAATGAGGAAATCTGGTTTGGTGTCAAGCCCAATAAAATGAAGAGATGTTTGTTGATGCGATGTGTTCCCTGCTGAGAGAATAGTTTGATTTTGGACAAAATAATATTCAGCTTCAGTTTCTCTTTGGATTTGTTATTGCTCCTGGATTCTCTCTAATTTGAACCTTGTAGGGGTCATTTGTGCCTTTGTCATGTCTAATACTCTGCACTTCAGTGAATCATACTTTCATGCTGCCAGGATGACCACCCAGAAGTCCTGCTTATGTAGCACTTGGCTTTTGCAGAGAAGTTCATCTTAAGTCCTGAACAGCTGAGTTGGGAGTTCCACAACGGTCTCCTGTTTGTTTCTGGGCATGGATGGAAAAATGGTCATTCCAACTGATAACCAGCCGGAAGTTCATCTGTTGGAATTCTCTTCTTCTCGCTGCATACACTGGATGGTGCTATAGTGGGCACACATTTTCTACATCATGCAAGCCAATCTACATATGAATAAGGGAGTTGAGATGTAAAGGCTCCAGAAATAATCCATCAGCCAATTTCAACCTCTAATTTACACCTTGTTGCTGTTCCTTCTACTCTTTCTATTTGATTTTATAGCCTTACTATTTAAACCACTAAAATATTAGAAAACAAATGGGCCCTGATTGGTTAAGTCAATCATGATGATACTTTAAGGTCTGGGGAAGAGTGTAGAAAATTTTGAAATGGATAGAAGAGATTATTGAATATCCTTTCAATGAAATGCAAGAGCCTTTGGAGATTATGTAATCCTAGAGGGGAGGTGTATCTTTATCTTTAATTATGTTCTTTTATAACTCAGTAGAGATAGAATCTAACTTGTATAAATTAATAGAAATGGAAATAGATCCTGTCCATGAAAATGCAGATTGTGTTCCTTGGAATGGAGTTGATGACCCTGTAGATGTTGAGCAGTTTTGCCAGTTTGCACCCATTTGTAAATTTATTTCAGCATTTCTACCATAAATGTGTGGTCCTCTGAGTTCTTTGAAACTGTTATAACATCTCATTTGTTCCCTCATTATTTTAATGAGTTAAATAAAATCTTTGACACATATCCATTTTATATTTGTATGGGAATCATAATTTTATATTATTTTAAATTTCATCCTTTAAAATATATATATATATATATATATCAAGCTCTCCATCAGTTTTCTATAACAGATATTAATTTATTATAACAGTTATTTGATAGTTTCAAGATGAGGTTCAAGATAAGTGTCAGAGGGCTTCCCTGGTGGCGCAGTGGTTGAGAGTCCTCCTGCCGATGCAGGGGACACGGGTTCGTGCCCCGATCCGGGAAGATCCCACATGCCGCGGAGCAGCTGGGCCTGTGAGCCATGGCCGCTGAGCCTGCGGGTCTGGAGCCTGTGCTCCGCAATGGGAAAGATAAGTATCAGGGAGATAAAGATGAGAGAAGGATAACATGACACTGTCAGCCATGATTGTCAGAAGGCCACCTTCAGGGGCAGAGATGATGAAGCTTCTAGAATTGACCTATAGAAATTTTGAGGCCTGAAGGAGAATGGCTGGAGTAGAAGAAGGGACTAGTAAATTGATAAGGCACCAAAAGTAAATTTAATATCATAATATCACTTTTAGCAGACCCCACGTATTCAAGTATGATATTCATTTTAAATTTAAACAAACTTAACTTTTAAAATTTGATTTGGCTGTATTTCTCCTTTATAATATCTAGGGTAGCAGATTGTATTTTCCCAAATGACTTCAACGATATCTCCTATTTCACGTGCTTTGCTCACAATGTGATGCTGACAACTGTCCCATTGAGAGGTGGGGGATCTATGTCCCTTTCCTTCCTTTGAATCTGATCTAGGTGAACCTATGACAATGACTTCCAAGGCTATGTCGTAAAAGGCATTCTCTTGACACTATTACTCTTGAAATCTAACTACCATGTTGTGAGGAAGCCCAAGTAGCTAGACAGAGGCCCAGCTGGAGAGGTCCATGTGAAGAGGAATAACCCAAGGCCTCAGATGAGTTCCCAGCTGATAGCCAGCATCAGCTTCCCAGTAGTTTGGGTAATCCGTCTTGGAAGTGGTTCCTCAGGTTCTGAGTATTAGCTGACACCTCACAGAGCAAAGATGAGCCTGTCCTATGAAGATTTGCCCAAACTGCAGATTTATGAGCTAATAAAATAATCGTTGTTTTAAGTCACTACATTTTTAGGTGGTTTGTTTGTAGCAACAAACAACCAACATGTCTTGCTATATCACATTTCTGAAAATTTGCATTTTGAATCTTTCTAATGAATTAAAACTTCTCTAGTAAAGAAGTATTAGGAAATGACTATAATGTATCAAATTTACCCATATGAATTGAGAAACAGTATACTTCTGAGTTCAGTTGGAGTTCAATAAATGTTTTTCTGACTATAATCATATGGCCATTTAAAGAGCAAATTTGGAAGGACTGTTTGCAGTCACCACTATTATTCATGAATAAATATTTAGTGGAAAATTCTTACGCGTGTTTTTGTGTGGGTGTATCCTCTGCGGGGCTTATGCTACTCACTACGATGTGTACTTTGGCTCACCTAGTTCTTACTGGCTCAGCATACAGATGCTATCATTGTCCTGAGACCCTCAAGGTTCTCATTCAGCAAATTTCTTTATCTCCTTCCAATATTAGCCCCGGTCTAATCATCTTTCTCTTCCTAAATTCAGGAAGTCTTTGCCTAACTCTGATAGCTACTAATTTTCCTCAGTCCCTATTGCAAGCTCACTTGCCTGCCCAGAAAATAGGTACTTTTTTATGGTGGTAAAATATACCACACAAAATTTACCATTTTAATCATTTTTAAGTATATAGTTCAGTGACATTAAGTACATTCACATTATTGTGCAAACATCCATCTCCAGGACTTTTTAATCATCTCAAACAGAAACTCTGTACCCACAAAGCAATAACTCTTTGTTGCCTCCTTCCCCCTATCCTTAGTGACCACCATTATACTTTCTATCTCTATGAATTTTTCTGTTCAGAGTACCTCACATAAGTGGAATCATACAATATTTGACTTCATATCTGGCTTATTTCACTTAGCATTATGTGCATAAGGTTCATCCATGTTGTAGCATATATCAGAATTTCATCCCTCTTTGTGGTTGAATAATATTCCATCATATGTATACACCATGTTTTGTTCATTTGTTCATCCACTGATGAACGTTTGTATTGTTTCTACATTTTGGCTCTTGTGCATAATGCTGCTATGAATGTTAGCGTACTAATATCTGTTAGAGCCCTTTCTTTCAATTCTTTTCGGTATTGAAGTGGAATTGCTGGATCATACGGCAAATATGTCTGGTTTTGGAGGAACCATCATACTGGAAAAGAGGTACTTTGAAGAAGGAGCAGCCTCCTAGTGAATATATTATTTGGTGACACAAAAATGATGTAGTTTTTCTTTTTTTTCTAATGGTTGTGTTTTATCCACCTTATGTTAATGTCTAACATGAATTGTTTGATCCTAGACCAATCCATCAGTACCTGTATTAGAGCTGAAGACTATTTGCTCACTAGTTTCCAATTCCAATTAACTTTATTTCTGATCATGCTTTGAAATGAATTTTCCATTCCAAGGAAAAGAAGACAAAACAAAAAACAGCCCAACCAAACACATCTGAACATTTGATGAAGTTCTTCACATGCGGAGATTTGTTTGCTGCTTTCATCTGTCACAACATTCTCTATATCAACCTAGTTCATAGTTGTGTTAGTCAGGGTTTCCAGAGAAGAGAACCAATAGGATGTGTGTGTGTGTGTGTGTGTGTGTGTGTGTGTGTGTGCATGTGCGTGTGTGTATTTTTCATATATAGAGAGAAAGAAAGCCAGAAAGACAGAAACAGATATTTTAAGGAATTGGCTCATGTGATTATAGAGGCTGGCACTTCCAAAATCTGCATAGCAGGCCAGCAGGTTGGAGACCCATGGAAGAGTTGGTGTTGCAGTCCAAGTCTGAAGGTGGTCTGTAGGCAAACTTTCTTCATCTTTGGGGGATGTCAGTCTTTTTCATAAGGCCTTCAGCAGATTGGATGAGGCCCACTGATTTAAATGTTAGTCACATCTAAAAAATACCTTCACAGAAGCATCCAAGTACGTATGATCAAATATTTGAGTACTGTGGCCTAGCCAAGTTGACATATAAAACTAACCATCATAAAAATGCACTTCCTTAAAAAAACAGGATGGATTTATAGAAAACTTAAATTCTGCAACTTCTTTGGTTCATCATTTCCCAGCTTCTGAGTTATCTTAGCCATTAATCAGGTTTCATATTACTCTTTTTTGTATGTGTTTCCAAGTATTTTGAGCCTAACTTTTATCTAGACAATTATCTTGACACTTTCCTTTAAGCTTGGGTCAAGATTTATTTTCTTTTAATATCCTACCAATACCACCTTATAGCTCTCAGACAATAGTCAGTGTTTAGCAAATACTGATATGCAGCCCCTGAAGCCTCAAGTTAATGCTGACTCCCTTCCTGTTGTCTCCAGGACACCGCCTATGGAATCCATCAGGTTTTCATGCAATCCTTATTGCTTTCAGTTATTATCTCCATTCTATCCCAAGCCTAGAATTGTTTAATGAGCTACTTTTTACCTTTTCTCTTCATGATTTCCCTAAAAGAAACTCCTGTCCTAAACTCATTTCTACTTCTAAGATCTCGCTTCAGTTTCTGCCATACCTCTAGGAATGCCTTTCTAGGCCTATCCCAATCCCACCCATAGTTTAGGGCATAGTTCAAATTCCTTTTCTTCTGCAAAGACTTTCTCAAGCATCCCACTCTGTATTAACTGTCTCTTCTCTCCAATGTCCATTTTATCTGTTTACTCTAATGCCCATTTTATCTGTAACTCTTACTGTGGTAGCAAAGCGTGTACTACATTTTATTGTTCGGCGATTTTATCTGAAGTTGACTTCCCAAAGGAGAACAGAAGTGTGGAGTAACTCACTCTTTTGTCTGCCTCTTCTATCCCTTAAAAGTAAATCAAAGGCTTTATACAGGATATAAAATTAGTAAATATTTTCAAAAGGATGAATAAAATAAAACATATTATAATCCTGCTCAGTCTAAGATCAATCTTGTGTATTTCTTAACTTTACCTTGATTTTGTAGTAAAATGTATGTGTTAGGTAAGTGTTTTAGTCTTTATGTTTATGTGTGTCTTTGGGAACAACTTTTTCTCATTTTGAATTACTGCCGTTTTAATGGCCATGTCAAAACCTTATCTTCTGAGCATTTTTTCCCACTTGAATTCAGAGCTGTTTCATTTGAACACAGGGTTTACCAAGCTAAAGAGTCCATGTCCTCTTGGACAATCTCCAACCAGAGTTATCTATAAATGATACCTTAGGGATCCTCTTTACAGACTCAATCTGGTTTTTGTTCTACAACACAAATAAAGCCATAAATTAAAGTATGTGGAAAAACATGTGATCTAAAGTATTTCGGCAGAGAACTCATGTACAGCTGCAGACCTTAAATCTCTGCAGACCTTTAGGTTCCGCTCACTGTCTTGTTATTATTATTTTGTATAACCTTCCTCCAGCCATTTCTTCTTGTCAAGTTGGCCTCATATTTCAGGCAGTACATTGCAGTGTTTATCATTTTGTTTGTGGCTGGGATAGTGATACAGCACTTCAACACTGCTTTCATGTCCCAGGATGTCAAACAATGTATAAATGTCAAGTATTTTTAGTCTCTGCATCATCCTTGTTACAGGATTCCAGAGTCCCAGTGCACATTTCATCCCCAGGGTACAAAATCACAGTGAGTCATTTCACTAGGGAATAAAAGAGTTTTTGATCCAAATGATGTTTTAGTTTTCAAACTGTATGTTAAATTCCCTAAACCATTTACAATCAAAACAACTGGTTTTTCAAATTTTATGTATGTATCATATATATATTCATTTTCATTGCTAAGTATTTAATATAAAAAGGTAGTGAAAGTTACTAACTGTTCAAGAGGTAAATATGCAGGTTTTTAAAAGTTATTAAAAACCCCTACATTTTCTAGGAAAGAATTGGTTAGTGTGATGAAGTTAGAACAAGGAATCAGGGGGACAGTTCCCACTTTCCTCCACTAGAGGTCTCAGTTTATATTATTTTTTTTTTTCAGGGAAAGCTAAAACACTGCTGTTGTGGATGCTTTGATAGCAAAATATTTCTAAAAGCACAATCACCATAGAAATAACAGTACTTTTTAGAATCCAATATAAATAAAAACAATTTCTAGTAGCTTTCTTTCTTCCATGGTTTAAACTTTTGCTGTACATTTCCCCTCACAATAACATCATCATCATAAAGACAAAACAAAAAAACCTTTTAAAAAAATCACAATACTTTTTGTGTATATGAACAAATAGCGATAACATTATTTTGTTGTATGTGAAAAAATTCACAATAAGTGAGAAATGTATTTTGGGTCATTTCTAATGAACTTAAAAAAATAAACCACAGACTCACTCTTTCTTATGAGTATGACTTGATATTTCTAGGAGCTCTGGCTTTCTGTCATCAGTCTGATTGATTAAGAGTGTGTGCTGTTTATTTCATAATTTATTCTGACGTGTGAACCAAGGAAAGGGGGAACATGGAAATTTTATTTCAAGCACTTCATATAAGTCATAGTTCAGGACCTTGGTCATCTAAGACAACCATTGCCACCATCAAAATAGTCCCAATTATAAGGAAAGTAAGATTCCACAAAAGGTTGTTTATGAAGTTGGGAATTGGTCAAGTTTAATAGTAAAGCAAAAATGTTTTTACTCTTAATTTAATACCTAGAAAATAGATTTACCCTGTATAGTAGAACTTGCCACTCATATTGCTTGTTGTCAATGTATCACACTCCAGGGCATGGATAACTCTAATTTGTCTATGCTTTGTTTGGAGCTGAGAAAACTTGTTAGTTTCTAGAAGCTTCCGAAGGCCAATTTAAGTCAGATCAGTTCTTATTACAGAGGAACTTTCTGAAATAACTGAGTTGTTGTGTCCAACAGTCAGGTTGGAGTTGGAGTCCAGCTGCTCCAGATATTAATAATCAATAAGAATAATAATATTTCTTTGGTGTGCTAGAAGCTTTACGTATAAAATCTCATTTATTGAAGAGCCATCCTTAGATAGATCTTCATTTACAAATGAGGAAACTAAAACTCAAAGAGCTTAGGTAATATGCAAGCTTCCAAAGAAATTTAGAACCACAGGTAAGTCCACTTCAGTAGCAGCAAGGGTGCAGAGTCCCCTGTAAGATTACTTTAGCCATAGGTGCTGTAAATATTTGAAACCATGGCTGCTCTTTGCAGGAAGTCCGTATGTTTGCCAGTGAGTAAAACTTTAACTGAGTTTCTATTATGTGTGGACTACAATTCTAGGAACTCTATAGGAAGGAGAGATGTAAAAGAAAAAGGTGTGGTTAAGAAACAGAGAGAGACAGAAAAAAGCATAAAATCCAGATGAACACTTTTATGGGGAATGCATGCCTGCTAGAGGGCTTAGCCCATGAAAAACGATGTAACTGAAAGTGAAAACCTTCAAGTAATTCTATGCTAAGTAAAGGTCATTTAAACCCAATCCGATATTTCTATGTTAGTACACAATTAAAATGACAGTATAATGGGGAGAAATTGGATTAAAAAAACAAAACAAAACAGGGTTTCCCTGGTGGCGCATTGGTTGAGAGTCCCTCTGCCGATGCAGGGGACACGGGTTCTTGCCCCTGTCCAGGAAGATCCCACGTGCCGCGGAGCGGCTGGGCCCGTGAGCCATGGCCGCTGAGCCTGCGCGTCTGGAGCCTGTGCCCCGCAGCGGGAGAGTCCACAACAGTGAGAGGCCCGTGAACCGCAAAAAAAAAAAAAAAAAAGACAAAACAAAAAAGCTTTAAAGGATATTGCCTGGGCCGTCACAGTGATATCTCCCTCTGTGTGCCTCTTTGTGAGTTGAAGCTCAGTATCAGGATATAATGAATTACAGATGGCTTTCCAAGTCGTCCTCCAGTGACATGAGATATTAAGAAAGAAAAAGATTTTAGACCACAAAGATAAGCTAATCCAATGCTCTAACCTTGCTGAAGAAATAACTGAGATCTGGAGTAATTAAGTGACTCGTTCAAGGTCACATATTTAATGAATAAAAGATCCAGGACTTCAAACCCATTGACTGCAAACAGAAAGGAACTGAAGAAGAGCTTGTTTTTAATATGTTAAATTCTAGCATGAAAGTGTGGCAAGATCTTCATGATGGGAAACTGTACTAGCAGACAAAGTAAACTAGTACATACAAGGACTGACTGTTTCTTTCTAACTAAGATTTTGAGGAGATTGTGCGTTTACTACCAAGAGCTTTAATAAGCGCCAGGTTATAGGGGAAAACAAACAATTTAATGCATACATCTAAGGGTCTCTGGGTTCTTTGTGGCTTCTGCCTCCGTCTCCTTCTAGTGCAGATACAGCGATATGCGTGTATATTATGCATTCTCTAAATAAACTCTCTCTGTCCACAAATTTATACTGTTATTTGGTTGGACCAAAGAGATGTTTTAGACGTAGATTTTGTTGTCAAGCTGAAACACATCAGTCAGTATGGAGAGCATAGTCCAGAAATGCAGATGGTTCCTTGAGAAGAAGCATACAGTCATGGTGAAAAGAGTTGTATGTAACTGGTAACAAAGCTGGTGTCAAACGTCTTTGTCAACAGGACAGAGTATGTACATCATTAAGTACTCCACTGTCTTCACATTAATCTTTTCTTGGAAATACTTTCTGATGCCATAACTGTTACTTTAGTATCTACCACCACCTGAGGATTAGTACTGTTTACTATGTACCAGGTACCCAATTCTGTAATTTTGCAGGTATTACAGAATTGGATCCTTATGCAAACTGTGTGAAGTTAGTTACTTTTACCATTTTATAGATGGAACATTGAGGTAAGGCAGTTAAGGGTAAGGCAAGTAAATGGAACAGCTGAGATCCAAAGCCAAGCAGTGTGATTCCAGATTTTGCATGTTCAGCCAGTATGTCAAACAACCTCTCAATATGACTGAATCTTTTTCAACAGACAAAACAGAATGCTCACTCCAAAGCACTCTGGCCCTTTAAGGCTGTCATTTGGGAAGTACATACTCCTTTCCTAGTCATGCTACCATGGTTTTAATATTTCTGGAATGGATCCATTGGAATTACCTTTAGAGCCTGCAGCTCATTCTTCAAATATCTCTTGTGGTGGCAAATCTCTCTTTGAAGGAGGATTTTATTTTGGATGCAACCAAAGTCCTTTCCAGACAAGTACCATGACTAAGGTGGGTGTCGAAGCTGGGTGATGCCATTTTTGGTCAAAAATGAAACATGGCTGGGAGGCAATGAGACAGGTTGCTTTTCTGAATTCGATCTGAAGACTGTTCCAAGGAGGAACTCTAGTCCTTGAAGCAGTGGCTGCTCTGGGCTCATGACTTGCTGTCCAAAGTGATTAGACTTGGGGGAGGAGGATGTCACTTTAGATATGTGAGTTTTGGCATATTTATCTTCAAAGATCACATCATTTGCCTCTGTAATTTGGATTCATTTTTAAATTTATAATATCCAAATATTTAATAACTTCCCTAGGTAACTTTTTAACAAGTTAAGTTGACCTATATAGTCGAGTGAATTAGAATGAAGCCACAAGGCAAGAAGCATTTTTCAGGGTCTACTGCACACAGTTTTTATTCTTTGCTCCATGCTGGAAAGGTTTCCTGCTCTTCACTCTACCAAATCCAACTAGTGGTATTAGGTATGCATGCCACTTGCCATTATGAGGAGCTGGAACAGACTAGAACACATGGATCTGGAGCACATCTGCAATGGTCCGAATGTTTATTTCTACCCATGTTAAAATCCTAACCCTCAATGAGATGAGGCTTTCAGGAAGTAATTGTGTCATGAAGGTAGAGCCCTCAGGAAGGGATTAGTGACCTTTTAAAAGGGACCCTAAAGTGTGTTCTTGCCCTCTTGCTGCCATGTGAAAATACAATAGGAAGCTAGTCTGCAACCCAGAAGAGAGCTCTCACAGAACCCAATTGTGCCGGCACTCTGATCTCAGATTGACAGTTTTCAGAACTGTGAGAAAAAACTTTTTGCTGTTATAAACTATGCAGTGTATGGTACTTTGTCATAGCAGCCCGAACTAAGACAAGGTCCCCTGCCTGTTTCAATTCCATTCATTCTGTTTCATGTTTATGTCTCCACTCCTTCCCTGAAATCTTCCTTGACCCTTTGACCTGCAGTAACCTCTCTCTTCTGTATTTCTGAACCCAGATTGTGCATACAACTCATTGGACTCACTTTCTTGTCTTGCTAATTAACTTTTCACATGTAAACATTTTATTTCTCCAGCTATATTGTAAGCCTGAAGGTAAGGTTGTCTTTTCTTCTATCCTCCCTTTCTCCCTCCAGCCCTTTCTTCCATCCTTTTATCTTTTCTTTCTCTCTTTTTTCTTTCTTATGTGTCCTTCTCAGTTCCTCAGACAGGGCTTTGTTCAAAATAGGGGCTCAGGTATATTTACTGATTCTTATTTGCATTTATTATAGCAGCAGAATGATGATCTAATACCACTTATTCTGCAGATTTGTCTTTTTATTACGTTTCTTAAGAAAATATGGTTGTTCTTTTCTTCTTTTTGTTTTTGTCTCTTTTTGAGCATATACATCTTGAAGGATGTGTAATCATATTTCAGGGAATGACTGCCTGAAATAAACATTTTTATTATTTGTTCAAAGTGATTAAGTCCAAATATATTGCTGAGAATGGACTCTATATTCTTTTTTTTTAACATCTTTATTGGAGTATAATTGCTTTACAATGGTGTGTTAGTTTCTGCTTTATAACAAAGTGAATCAGTTATACATATATCCCCATATCTCCACCCTCTTGTGTCTCCCTCCCACCCTCCCTATCCCACCCCTCTAGGTGGACACAAAGTGCCAAGCTAATCTCCCTGTGCTATGTGGCTGCTTCCCACTAGCTATTTTACATTTGGTAGTGTGTATATGGCCATGCCAGTCTCTCACTTCGTCCCAGCTTACCCTTCCCCCTCCCTGTGTCCTCAAGTCCATTCTCTACGTCTACGTCTTTATCCCTGTCCTGCTCCTAAGTTCTTCATAACCATTTTTTTTTTTTTTTAGATTCCATATATATGTGCTAGCATACGGTACTTGTTTTTATCTTTCTGACTTACTTCACTCTGTATGACAGACTCTAGGTCCATCCACCTCACTATAAATAACACAATTTCATTTCTTTTTATGTCTGAGTAATATTCCATTGTATATATGTGCCACATCTTCTTTATCCATTCATCTGTCGATGGACACTTAGGTTGCTTCCATGTCCTGGCTATTGTAAATAGAGTTGCAATGAACATTATGGTACATGACTCTTTTTGAATTATGGTTTTCTCAGGGTATATGTCCAGTAGTAGGATGGCTGGGTCGTATGGTAGTTCTATTTTTAGTTTTTTAAGGAACCTCCATACTGTTCTCCATAGTGGCTGTACCAATTTACATTCCCACCAACAGTGCAAGAGGGTTCCCGTTTCTCCACATCCTCTCCAGCATTTACTGTTTGTGGATTTTTTGATGATGGCCATTCTGACTGGTGTGAGGTGATACCTCACTGTGGTTTTGATTTGCATTTCTCTAATGATTAGTGATGTTGAGCATCCTTTCATGTGTTTGTTGGTAATCTGTATGTCTTCTTTGCAGAAATGTCTATTTAGGTCTTCTGCCCGTTTTTGGATTGGGTTGTTTATCTATTTGATATGGAGCTGCATGAGCTGCTTGTAAATTTTGGAGATTAATCCTCTGTCAGTTGCTTCATTTGCAAATAATTTCTGCCATTCTGAGGGTTGTCTTTTCATCTTGTTTATGGTTTCCTTTGCTGTGCAAAAACTTTTAAGTTTCATTCGTGTACACTATATTCTTAACGAGCGCTGTTTTTCTTAAAGATGTGCTGTTAGAATACAATGGCCTGTTCCTGCTCCATAAAACCTTTGGGGTTGACAGTTTGATTCTTCAGCAGAGTCGCTGTCAAAATATGACTTAAAAGTAAGCATTTGTTTTAACAGTATTAGTTTCCTTCCTCCTCTGGGTTCTGAATATGAATAAGTGTAATATCCAGCAACCTGAAGACAGACTTTATTATTATTGAGGCTCTGTAATTAACAAACTTTCACGTTTTGATTGTATCTTTTTTGTGGTTATTGATAATTTAAGTCAGATATGTTAGAAAGAATTAATGGTATATTACTTTTCTCCCCTGAAGTCCCACCACTATGGATGGCAAAATCCCTCAGAGAAATAAATGTTCAGTTCTCTAATTCTGGTCTCTCAACAATGCCTTTATTTTTCTTTTGTAAAATTATATGTTTTGCCTTCTTCCCATCATACTTAGAACTGAGTATTACTGTGTTGCAATTGTCCCTGCAATTTTTAGTGTAGCCCAGTTTTTTGACTGTTTACAACTCTATGGGATCAAAAGCTTTTCCATGTGTTCAGCTTTGTTTACAGTTTAATCTTTTAATGTTTCACATGCATATGGTTCTTAAAGAAAAAAAATACAATACTGTTATGAGTTTTGGTAGAAAAGCCAATGGCTTTTGTCTTAAGAAAGGAAAAAGGGAGCATAGACTCAAAAATAAACAGGATATTCTGTGATTTCTTCAGCAATCTTGCATAGTTGTGTCTTCAATTCAGAGTTCCAACCTAAAGTTGCACTGAAGGTCCATACAAGGAAATTCTATTATCACTACTGCTTTCTTATAGGATATTAAAAATGTAGAGTATTAGAATATTAGTGCTAGTGTAAGAGCATTTTAATTAGAAAAGCACAGGATTTAACTAATACCCAACTTCTGAAAGAAATTGTCCTAGTGCCACGGAGAACACTCCAGAATACCTTGTACTTTGATAACTAGATATCACCTCTGTGATCTGTAGCAGCAAAGGACCTTGCCCATAGACTTGGAGATCTAGCTTTTCAGATTGCGTGTCCTTATGGTTTGTGTGTCCTTATTGTTTGAGATAGAGGCCTCCAGCCAACTTCCATTTATTCAGAATTTGTTTATCTAGCTGATGGATGGTCCATGCCCCTGCTCGTCTTCCCTTTCCCCTCAAGGTTCCTTTGGAATGAGTCCCGTTTTTATCATTACCTCTGGCATGCTCTGAGAAGTTGGGAGATGAAAGCCAAGCCTGACAATTCTACTCTTGTTAACAACTTTGGTGAAAATTTTGAAGGTGAAAGGTTCTGGAACATTCAGAACTGAGTAAATCAACTTGAAATAAGTGAAAAACCAGAACAATATTATAAAGGCCCTTACTTCTGGCAGCTGCTCAGCCCCTCTGTTTGTTATTTGGTCAGCTTCTCTGCTTTTATGCAAGATGCAGCAGGGAACTGGTAAACCCTTAGCTCTCTTTAAAGAAGAAAAATGGAGAGAAACTCTGTACTCAACTAATCTAATACATCTGGTGAAGAGCTTCAGCTAGAAATCAGAGATCTTTGATCCTTGCCTATTGATCTAATCTTTCAGCTGAACTCCCTCATCTGCAACTTCAAGGTTGCCAAATGTGACCTTTATCTGGGCCGACCATTGTGTTCCTGCTTCACCAATGGTCCTGTCTCCCTCAGCTTGAGGAACTGAGAAATCCCTGAGTGTCTTCATATTAATTCCTTTCTCTTTACTCAGCTTTTCTTTCAAATATACCAAAAAAAAAAAAAATATATATATATATATATATGCTTTACATATGTATATATATACATTATATATTTAAAATCCTTTGGTATGTACTTCATTAGCCATAATAATTATTTTTAATCCTTAATATTGAATTCTGAATATATGCAATATATGCATTTTCACTCTCTCTGCTTAGTTTACTTCTTGGTGCAAAATAGAAGTTCTAGGAGTCTATACTATAAAGTAGTAAAATTTTTATAGCCTATGATAATATTTAAATCAGGCCTTTGTAGAAAAAGTGAAAAATTCACAGCCTTTTATAACAGAAAACTCATTTAATTGTTCTATGTTTTATAGCACTGCAAATAAAAAGAATGCCTTTCTCCCCCACTCCCCAATTCCCTCCTTCCGTCTTCTTTCCTTCCTTCCTTCCTTCCTTTCTTTCTTTCCTTGCTTCTTTCTGTTACAGATTTGCTCTTGTGTTCCGTATCAAGCTGTTTTAAGGAGTGCTTCTGTGTTCTTAAGTGTGGGTACTTTACATACATTTATTCTCTGTCCCCCCAAACATGTGGAAGAGTAGAAAAGGACACTAATGTAAGTCATATCTTAAATTATTTCAAGTACTGACATTGATTTGTAAGTCGGATAAAAGAACTACAACTTCTCTTCAGTTTTTCGTTTTTTCTATTTTACTTTACACAGAAGCAGAGAACAAAGTATAATGAGTCTCTATCCATCACTCAGCTTTAATGATTATCATCATTTTCCTGACTTAGTTTCTTCTATCCCCACCTTTTCTATTTTTGCTTGAAAATTTTAAATTCCAGATGTATCATTTTACTTCAGTACCTAGCTTGACTTTTTGAAAAAAGAGACAACTTTAGAAATATCTACCCTGGTTATGAGGTGACAGTACCTTTTTACTGATGTGCTGTTCAAGGAAATAAACACCACTGCATTCATAGACCATTATTCCATCCTAACATGTTACTATGTTAGTGCTTATTAGACATTCTCTCCTTCTTACTTAAAGGAAAAGCATTTCTCTGCCCCTCTGGCAGTTTCCATAAGGAAAATGAGAGCAACTGAAAAGGACAGTTGATTTTAAAAAGTAATTTTCACAAAACTTCCGTAATAAAGAGGAATAACATTGTCACACCTTGGCTTTATTCTTTATACATTTATCTACCAGGAAGATCGTAGTTTATTGTTTTGCTCTTCGTTTTGGTGAGTCCTTTTGTTTCATAGATAGTCTCAAAATACTGAGAATGTCAGTGTGGAGCTTGGGTCCAGCCTTTCCTCAGTGCTGACATTTGGCTACTTTTGTACCCTAGACAGCTATGAATTACAGGACTTAATAATGCAATGAACCTCACATATGTAGATACACAATCTCTGTGGCTTTTATGCCTGATAGGAATTTATGAGTTTGATTCTCCTGGCTCTCCTCTGGTCGCTAGGTACACACTTTAAAAAAATAAAATAAAGTGTCAATAACTCTAAATTCTTAAAGATTTACTGTTCATTTATACTTTTCACTGAGAATAGGGACAGAGAGGTAGAAAAATATAAAATGTTGGAAAACTCAGATTTGAATTTGAAATGTGATTTTAGTACTTTTAGTGATAGATAGTATATATATATATATACATATATACACATATATATACATATATACACATATATATATATATATATATACACATATATCCTTGGAAAATAATTTGTATACTTAAATTAGAATATGAAGTTGCTTAGTAATCAACAGACCAATTTATCCATCTTGACTTCTGTCTCCATCCTTGGAAAGGCCATCATCATACAAACACCAACAAAACTGACTTTCTTTTATGATACGGTGCTGCAAAAGTGCTTCAGCTTTTTAAAGTGTTCTTACTGGGGACAAATTAAACAAAAACAGAAGCTGTTTATAATTTCTGGAAATTTCTGGTTAGGAAGAATTCACCCAGTGAAAACCACTCTAATTAGGATTTTCCTACCCTTTAAAAGTCATTTTTTTCTGATTATAAAAATGATATGGTTGTTTTTTTGGTAAAAATTTGGAAAATACATAAACGTACAAAGAAGAAAATAAAAATAGCCAGGTAGGTTATTTTTGTGTATATACATTGTTAAGTGTGAGTGTGTGTGTATGTGTGTGTACAACTTGGTAGCATAATATGGCATAATGCTTAAGAGTGTAGAGGCTACAGGCTCTCAAGTTTGGATGTCTGGGTTGGAATCCTTGCTGAGCTGCTTGCTAACTGTCCTACCTCAACCAAGCAGTTCAATTTCTCTTTGCCAAGTTTCCTTACCTATAAAGTAGGAATAATGATAATACCTACATCATAGTTGGGGTGGGGGTTGAGTATTAATTGAATTATCATGAAAAATACACAGTGAACTTCCAGGACTGTTGGTCCTCATTATCACTAATCTGAGATTCAAGTTTTGCTTGTTATTAAATTTTTTGGCCACACTGCGCAGCGGCACATGGGATCTTAGTTCCCTAACCAGGGATTGAACCCGTGCCCCCTGCAGTGGAAGCCTGGAGTCCTAATCACTGTACCTCCAGGGAATTCCCTGAGATTCAAGTTTTGTTATGTCATAAGTAGTCGTCAGTGTACTTCTTTTGTGGCTGCATTCAGATTTATGTAACATTCATACACAAATCTTTGTGAACTTTCTGGATTATTTATTTAGCATGGATTCTTAGGGGTAGAACTATCTATATGCAATAGTTTGACTACTTTTAAGGGTTATTCATTAAATAAATATAACATTTGCACACACACAGTTCTAAACGCTGGGAAAATAATATCGAGCAAAACAAATGCAGAGCTAAAAAGAGTATATGATTTCTGTGAAAAGTGACAAGACAAGAAAGTGCAGGGTGTTTTAAGAGCTAATCTAGCCTGAGGGATTTAGGAAGGGTTTCCCTGGAAAAGTGACATTTACTTTGAGATCTAAAGGATGACCAGCGGTTAATTGGGTGGCCATTTGGAATCCTGGAGTGAAACCAATGGCCTCTGGGAAAGCTCTGAGGGAAGCTTGGTTGTCTTTTGTGTTTCATGAAAATACTCTTTTTCTTCTCACATTTTTTAGAAGACTCTTCTGAAACACAGAAGTTTGAAGTTTTTACGCCAATCAAAGCAATTCATTTATGTGTGTGTGTGTCTTGGTTGTTTAATACCTTTCATTATTTCTGTGTTCAGAGTTCCTCTCCCATTCAGAGATCAGATAAATATTTCTCTATATTTGCTAATCAGGGTTGCATTTAAATCTTTTAACTTTTTGTATGTCTGGAATTTAAGTTTATAAATGATCTGAAAGAAAGGTCTAAAATTTTTTTTTTCCGAGTAAATTTCTAGTTTTTAATTTAAGGCTCTGCTTGGAATGATTAATTTTTACTCACAGACTTATGTTGCTACCTTCATTATATTCTAATATTTTGCAGTTATGATTACTAAGGTTTATTTGTGAGCTATATTTCTCACATATAAATATACTTGTCAATAATTCTACAAGTACTGCTTTTTTTTTCATTGTAATTTTACGGTGCATTTTCAAATCCAGTTGAACAGGTATCTTACATTACACTGTGTTTTTCAGTTGTGTTTCCCTTTATTTTATCTTCACCAAATTTATTTCTTCAGAACTTTAGAATTATGTTATCAAGTTCCAAAAATTTATGAATGGCTAATGATTGGAATTTCATCAAATCTACTACTTATTTTTGGACAAAATAGAAGGTTTATGACTTACTGTAAAAGAAATTTGCATGTCTCTTGCTTTACTCAAGTCTTTTTTTATGTCTTTGTAAAGTTTTACCTTTTTTAATTTTCTTACATTTTTGGTCTTCCTTGACCTAGAGAGAGGTTTTAAAGACAAATAGAATAATCCTTACATGTTGATAATTCTTTGTATTTTTAACAATTTAAGATTGATATATAGATGTTCTATTATCAGGGACACATATTTCTTATTGTAGATTCTACTTTTTTTTTTTTAGATTCTACCTTTAATCCACAAGATATGTTAATTTTTATTTTGCTTAGTGCTTTTCCATCTTAAATACATTTTTGGCTGATTTCATATTCTATTCCTACTTTTTTACTACTCTTTGCCTGATAAATCTTTGGACTTCTTTGAAGAAATGTCATTTTGATTTAGCTAGTTCCCTTTTATTTATCATGTCAATGGATTTTATTTTTAAACACATCCTGAAGATATTTGTCTTTTAATAGGAAAGTTTAAACAATGTGTTGTCATGATAATGTGGTTGGAATTCTGTTACCTTATTATTTGCTTTCCATTCTTTTATTTATGAGTTATATTTTGCACACATCCTCTCTCTATGAAGAGACATTTTTTGGGTTTTTGTTTTTAAGAAATATCATTCATCTATACTTACGCTATTACCAAGTTCAAGAATAAGATGATGTCCTTTAATAACTCCTAACATAAGAAATTTCTATTTTACTCTTATGATTTTGTCAATATGACATACGGTTTTAGACTTGAATTATTTTTATGAAAATATTTTACATTATATATCTTCTCTTTAACTACTATTCTACATTTCCAGTTAATTTTGAAACCATAATTTCAACAATTACTTATATTTACCTATAGGTTTAACTGGTTTCAATACTTACGAAAAATCCTGTATTTTTAATTTACGTTGGTCTTTAAGTAGAGTGTAGTATGCATCAATGTTGCACAGAACACTCTTTTCCCACCAAAAAACAGAAAAGCAAAAAAAAACCCAGACTCATTCATGACATTTTTTCCCCCATTCACATCTATATCCATCTGCAAATATCAAAGTCCTGAACTGCAGAATTTGACCTCCTTCACCTCCTCTATGGCTATCACCCTAGTTCAGACCATTATTATCGTTCATTGCAATTATTGCAATAGTTTCCTATCTGGCTCCTGTCTGGTCTCCTTCCAGTTTAAAATGTTAAGTCAGACCATGTTTCTCCTTTGCTCTGTTCCTTCCACTGGCTCCTCGTCTCACTCAGAACAAAACCCAAATATACTTCCTACTTTTGCTGAGCAAGCTCTCTGCCCTTCACTGGCCTCTTCCCTTTCCCCCTCTCCTTAGTGCTCCAGCCACACTGACCTCTTGCTGTCCCCTCCAAGAAGTTGAGCTTACTCCCACCTGTGCAGACCCATGTCTATTGTAATCTCATCCCTTGGAGAGCTGTCCCCTTGTGTCCCTCTGTTTTTCTCCCAAAGATCTCATTGAAAAAGCCTTCCTGTATTATTCTACATAAAATTGCCCTCAATCTCCTTCTGACCCCAGCAAGTACATGGTTTATAACTCCTTTTAAGAGATGTAGAACATAGAACAATAGTAACCCTAAAGGAAAAGAAATTAAGATAGCTAACAGAATATGCTAAATTACAAATGGCTGTTTGTAATTATACAAACTTACCCTAAAACAAGGGCAATGTGATTAATAGAAGGGGCTGTAAGGAAAAGTTCAGGCTTTTGAATTATGAATACGAGAGCAAACTGAACACAGACCACATTAGGAACTTCCAAGAGGCAGACCAAATGGAGACAACTGGCATGAGTGGAGATTCTGCGTAGTTCTGTATGCCTCTGTGCCACGCCATGTTCATGACTTAGCATATTTTCTGTTCCGCTGCTCTTAAGAGAAGGCACTAAACATTTATTGGCTGGGAAAACTTGTTGATGAACCAAAGCATCTTCTACATTGTACTGTTTCCATTCTGCCAGTGTCCTATGAACTCATTCATGTCACAGAAGTATGCGTATGACATAACACACGACACTTCTATACTGGAGTAGCTTTGGTCCATTTCTTTGGTAGGTCTACCACACTCAACCTTAATATTAACGTTTTTGTTTTTCTTTTTTTTTGGAAAACCAACGAGATTAGCAAATTGTAGCTGTTATCTGTTGTTCCTAAGTTACCTTAAGATCTACAGAACCCTCTTCTGGAAGACAAATTAAACAAAAGCGAAAGTTGGAAACGATTTTTGCTGATTTTTGTGTGAAAGCTCTGATGCAAAAATTGTGCTTGCATGGTGGTTATTGAAATACTAGAGAAAGAAAGTGCCTGCAGAATGTTCTGAAAATTAGATGTTTGAATGAGTCCTCAATATCACGCCAGCTCATCATTTGTACCTGCAACAGAAGTGAGCACAAAATCTTTCCTCTTTTAAGCACGTCAAGCTCACAGAACTGGATGTGTATTTTAAGCTAAACTCTCTTTGCTGCCAAAATAGAGTATTTTAAACAGATCCATTGATTGATAAAAGGGAAATCTCCCCAGCAGATGGCTGAAGAAAATAATGTGGCAACTTAGAAAGTTGTTTGGCATTACCTTGAGCTGAGAATAAAGAGAGTAGTGGAAAATCTTTCTGCTATTTTTATCACTTTGTGTCCAAGGAGAATTTCATTCTCCTTGCTTACTACATCAAATCAATGTAAGCCTTTGAAAAGGAAAAAACTCATCAGAGAATTAGGCAAGATCTGAAAATGACTTCTTTTTATTATGAGTTATCATTCTAGGTACATTTATCTCATTTTATCAAATAACTTATAGAGTAATTGAGGAGAAGGGCCTTTTGTGTGTGCGTGTGTGTGTGTGTGTGTGTGTGTGTGTCCTCCATGTCACTTACTATGGGGATTTGTACCTTAATAATGTGGCCAAACAAATAATTGTGGGAGAGGTTATTGGTGCAAAGAGCATGTTAGGGCACTGAATTGCATGACCAAATTCTATGTTTAACTGAGTTATATGGGGCCATTGCCCATGGTGTGAGATTTGACTTTCATCTTTCAGTCTGGTGGCCAATAGGTAGGAAAAAACTTAACCATAGACTAACATGCCTTTCCTCTCTTCTGCCCCACTTTCTGCTCCATGCACCTGGCTCCTGAATATCTTAAATTCAACTGCTCAGGGGAAGAACACTGAGTAATTCTGAGGGCAAATTAGAATTATCGTTGGAATCTGAAATTAGCATATTATATAGAACTACTTGAGAAAGGAGGGTGAAAACAAGGATGAAAATATAAAGTTGGAAATGTCTGTGGTTAACCACATAATCCGAGTCTTCTAGCAAATAAGCTATTTCCTGAGAGAAATGTAGTTACTTTGGAAGCAGTCTGAACTTCTAAAGTCACTGATGTACCATTACTATTTAAAATAGAGTGACTTACAAAAGGCTACTGAGAGGGTGGCCTGGGTGCTCCAAGGTTTCTCCAAAACACCCCATGTATTCCTGAAGAGCACATGAAATATTTGGAGGGCTTGGCTCACCAAGCATGTCTATCCCAAATGTAATTTATGAGGCATTGTTTTCTACTTATTAGCTTAAATACTTTCAAAAAACTTTACTTACGTGATATAATTGAAGAAGAGACATGAATTCAAAATGTATCCAGAATCCCATCTTTTTCCATTTTATATGTTATACATCAGAGGTTGGCAAACTATGACCACAGAACAAATTTGGCCCACTGTTTCATAAATAAAGTTTTATTAGAACACCACCATGCCCATTCATCTCTGTATTGTCTATTGCTGTTTTCATGCTACAACAGCACTGTTCAGTAGTTGTGACAGAGATAGTATGACCCACAAAACCTATTTACTATTTGGCTCTTTACAGAAAAATTTGGCCAACCACTGGTGTATATTATTACATTAGTAACAAACCTATCTATCACCAAAGATATAATAGATTTCTTTCTTTGTAGCAATCACATACCCCAAGGATACATAAAATAATTTCATTAGAATGAAATCGTACTTCCAAAGAATTGAAGAAAATATTCTCTCTTCAAATTCAATATCTGTTCCATCGACAGATGAATGGATAAAGATGTGGCTCATATATACAATGGAATATTACTCAGTCATAAAAAGAAACAAAACTGAGTTATTTGTAGTGAGGTGAATGGACCTAGAGTCTGTCATACAGAGTGAAGTAAGTCAGAAAGAGAAAAACAAATACCCTATGCTAACACATATATATGGAATCTAAAAAAAAAAAAAATGGTTATGAAGAACCTAGGGCCTAGACAGGAATAAAGACACAGACCTACTAGAGAATGGACTTGAGGATATGAGGAGGGGGTAGGGTAAGCTGGGACAAAATGAGAGAGTGGCATGGCCATATACACACTACCAAATGTAAAATAGCTAGTGGGAAGCAGCCGCATAGCACAGGGAGATCAGCTCAGTGCTTTGTGACCACTTAGAGGGGTGGGATAGGGAGGGTGGGAGGGAGACGCAAGAGGGAGGAGATATGGGGATATATGTATATGTATAGCTGATTCACTTTGTTATAAAGCAGCAATTAACACATTATTGTAAAGCAATTATACTTCAATAAAGATGTTTTTTAAAAAAATGTATGCAATGAAACATTTTTATCAGTGTTAAAAAAGTAATAAACCAGACATTTTTTAAACAAAACAAACAAAAGTTCAACATCTGAGTTTCAGATTTCCTACCCAGGAATTAATTCCCATTAAAAAAAATAGACACATGTTCAAAAAGTGTCCTTTTATTATTTCCTAGTAACATATATTGTATAAATACTCTATTTTTATATGACCTTTTACAAAAGCGATATAACTTAAAAGCTTTATCATTAGAAAGAAATGTATAAAAATAAATATGTTATTATAGGCATTTATTACAAACTATAGTCCTTCTTAGAAGGAACACACAGACCAATACTTATAAAGTACATAGAATTTATAGTAACATATTTTACTATATACATATGGAAAAAAGTCATTTTCTTTTATAGTAGAAGAGCTGAACAGACATTCACCAGGATATGACTGTTGGACCAGCTGCTGGGGATGGACCCGCTACCCCTCAGTAGCCTCCCCACCGTGAGATGTGTGATCTCAATGTCCCCAAACACTGGGGACCCTGTTGTACACACCCCATTCTTGTTCTGGCATTACATTCTTTTTGTGTGATCTTACTGACTTTCTTCAGACACAAACTGTTTTTTGGTTTTTTTTCCACATCCACATTCCTTAAGTAGGCTTACCTCAGGAGGAAAAAATGTAGGAGGTACCCAGATCAACGGGCCTCCCCTAGCTTTTACCAGCATCTGATACATCACTGCTTTTCTTCCCCTTGTAGACTTAATGCTGTTTTTACAAATACATGGAATTGTTTCTTCGTCAAAATGAATTCACAAATAAAGACACAATAACGGCACAAGAAAGGAAAGATGGAGTCATTTGAGTCACTGGATGTTGCTAAGCATTTCTCATGCTGGACTGAATTCTTAACTCTCAGCAGAAGAGATGGCATAAACATTCTCTGAAACCACAGCAGTTAGGAACAGTGATGGTCAAAGATCCTATGTGTATTCCTTTCTCCCTCCATAGGTAGTGAGGTAAAGTAAGCCACATCTTAAACCAAAAACCTCATCTTCCTCCTGCTTTTCATTTCCCAACCTCCATGATACAAAGCATTTCATCAGTACCAGGAAACAGGGATTGTAGTATTTCTCACACTTACTTTGACAAATGTTTCTATTTTTGTAAAAACTTGTCACAGACTTAACAAAAGAAATAATAATGCCCTGGGGCTTTCTCATGCTATATTATTGGTCAGCTATTAATGATCCTCATAAACTACCCTATCAATTTTGTAACTGGCAGGAAATTCTGATGATCTAAGTTCTTTTCTACCTACCTGTACCTCCCAACTCATCGGCACACCTCATTGATCACCGGCAAGGTGCACTGGATTCCTCCAGCCTTCTTGATTTCAGTGCATCAGCCCTTCCCCACTGCCCTTTTCCCTCAACACCACCCCTGCTTAACTGCATTCTGCCATTGTGCAAAAGTCTATGTAATGTTTAGGTTTCTTTAAAGGATCGCAGCTCTCATGAGATAACACACCCCCATCATGGGACAGACACTGCAAGGTTCTCTTTTTGTAACCCTTCCCGCAAGTCTTGGAACATGGCGACCAATCCCCCAGCTGCCAGAGGGGACAAGGCAGGTCCGCACAAGGTCTGGTGCTGGCTGGCTTCACTTCCTTTGCACACTCTGAAGCGGGCTGCCCGTTGAGGTCTCGGCACTCCACCAGCCTTCTCTGCACACCCTGTCCACATGACTTGGAACATTCGCCCCACTCTTCAATGACCCATTCGGAGAAAGTAGGGATGGCGTTGAAAGATTCCTTCTTCTTCTTCACGAAATAGGTGTATTTAATTTTTGGTCGAAGGGCATTCCCCACTGTCAGGACTTGGATGGTTAAGGGCTCCTTGAGAGGGCTAAAGCTTCTAATTCTTTCCAACGCTGCAGAGGAGCCACTGTATCTCAAGACACTACCTTTGTACGTGATGTCTTGCTCTAAAGTGGACAAGGTGAAGTCGCCATTCAGGATATATGTGCCATCGGCAGCTTTGATGGCAAGGTAGCTTCCATTATTTCTGGATCCCCTCTGATTCCGTTGTTTCACTTCAATGTTTGTGGCTCCGGTTGGAATTGTGACGATATCGTGGTAGCCAGGTCTGCAGACAAGGAAAACAGATATAAAAATCTCTCATTCACCAGCTAATCATATAATCAATACTTAGCTTAAAACACCAGGTAATCATTTAAGAATGTAATTTTTACCAGACCTGTAAAAAGTTACATTGAAATGATAAGACCTTCAGGATTGTGGCATTTTAACACTTACTTTGCACTAGTAACTGATCCTGATATTTTCTTGCATGTAGATCCATTTCCTCCACAAATGCCACATTTATCGAACTTCTTTTTGGAGTCTATGATGCGATCACAACCAGCTTTTACACACTGTCCTTGCACGCAGACAGAGGTGGAATCTGGGCTACAAGGAGTGCCATCTACCACCTGAAAAAGGAAGGGCACGTACCTGGTGTTACACATTAACAAGGGCAAGAGATGATGCTAGGATAGTTCTGAAAGTTTTCTTCGTTAACATTACATCTTTGCTTTCCTGACTAGCAAAATTAAAATAGTACTTTATAACACGGCACACACTATCCTTCTCTTTGGCTTTTTTTTCCATCTGAAAATATTATAAATTTTTGGATTATTTGTATCCTATCTCACTTTTAGCTAAGGTCAACAAAAGCAGAGCTTTTTGTCAATTTGTTTACTGCTGTACCCCCAGTATCTAGAATACTAGCTGGCAATAACAGGTGCTGAATAAATCACTTGAATGTTGAATCTGCAACTGGAGACTGTTTTCATAGCCTACAGTGATAATGACACATGATAATTTCAACCAAATTCAATTCTATTTTCTACCTCAGAGCCAGATTTATCTCCTCAGCAGAACAATGCTTCCATTAGTTCAGTATATGTTCTCAAACACAAGAGTTCTCAATGCTCAGACTTTCATTTTAATAAGTCCATTTGCACATACTACTGCTAGTCACCCAGTAACAAGTACTTCGGGCCACACCTAAACTATTTTCCAAAACCACTGGATGGTTTCCATGTTAACACATAATTTACCTAACCATGTGTAAAGGGCTTTTCTTCGCATATAGGAGTAATAATAAACCATTGCAAGAATCATAAGCACTGGATTCAAGCTTCATTCATAGCCCAAAACAGCACCAAACTCAAAGCAAGCAGTTGCCAATGTATCTAGAAGCAAAGCAGTTCTAACTTGAAATTGAACACGTTAATATATAAATTAGGGTTTCCCTGGTGGCACAGTGGTTAAGAATCCGCCTGCCAATGGAGGGGACATGGGTTCGAGCCCTGGTCCAGGAAGATCTCACATGCCGTGGAGCAACTAAACTTGTGCGCCACAACTACTGAGCCTGCACTCTAGAGCCTGCGAGCCACAACTACTGAAGCTCTCGTGCCTAGAGTCCATGCTTCGCAACAAGAGAAGCCACTGCAATGAGAAACCCGCGCACCGCAACGAAGAGTAGCCCCTGCTCGCTGCAACTAGAGAAAGCCCGCGTGCAGCAACGAAGACCCAACGCAGCCATAAATAATAAATAAATAAATTAAAATCTCAGCTTTATATATATATATATATATATATATATATATATATATAAATTAAAGGAAGTACAACAGAGCTGGCATGAAAAGGGAGCAAACTAAGGCCTTGTTTCTTAGGCAAAAAGTCTGAAGAAAAGTCACTACCTTGGGCTGCAAAACGAAGAAGTAGCCAATGCCTTTGGCTTGACAGATGAGCTTGCACCTGTCCTTGGGTGAGACTCCTGCGTACTTGGGTGTCCACTCCACTGCGGGCCCGCTCCCAAAGGAAGCTTTGGAGAATTCATTGTGTGCCTCACACTGTTCCTCTCTAAAGGTTTTTCCTGGAAAGAGAAGGAGACGATGATGTTATCCGTTTCCGGCCTTCAACCACCCGTTTGCAGCGCATCCTTTTCACCTTCTCTCTACTCACCATTATTCTCTGGACAGTCCTCAATATTGCAGGACCTGTAGCGCACACGCTTGCCCTCGCAGTACTTCCCTCCGTTCTTTGGGACTGGGTTGTCGCACTCCCTCATCGTATACTGAACTCCTCCGCCACACGTTCTTGAACAGTCTCCCCAGGGCCCCCACGGACCCCAGCTTCCGTGAACAGGAGTCTAAATGGAGACACAAATGATCAGCGTTAGAAACCTCTACAGAGACCTTTTCAGGAAATAGAAGAGAAAGACATGGAATACGACTCTATCCTGTATCCCTGCGAGAGCCCACAGGTCGGGATGCTAACGTGGTATCTAACGTTTTAGCATCACTTGGTCTCTTTCAATTCTGAATCTTAAAGGAGCGTGTGTTGCAGTGGAAAACTCACATCAAAATGCTTCTTGTCAGTCTTGTTCACACACTTGCCGTTGACACACCATTTCCCTTCTCCACAGCTGGTGCCGTCGGCCCAGGGGAAGTGTTTGGTCTGGCACACCAGCAATCCGCCAGAGGTGCCTGTGCACCAGAGGGTCGTGCACGTGCTGGCCGCGTCCGGGCAGTGTTTGGACTCATCCCCAAATGTAAACTGGCACTGCCGGTTGGCATCGTACAAGGTCCCGGGGAGATCAGAGGGGAGCTGTATGGGGCTCTGGGGCTTGTCCATCAAACATTCGCCTGCAAGGAAAAATGCCAATGAATATTAAGAAATAGCAAATTAAAGCATGCAGGGGGTAGATCAGTTTCAGAAAATACTTACCAAAAGTGATAATATATAGCAAAGCAATTTGAAAGTTGAAGAGTTTGGGGGGAAAATGCCAGAGATATTTAAACTATCATTAAGATATTATTCTTAATGGGATATTTCTGTATTAACAATGACAGGAAATCATTGTTCTGCTAAAAACTCAAGTTAATGTACTCTGGGAGCTACCTGACCAGAAGCACTATCTTTTACTGGAAATTAAGATCTAAAAATGCATGCGGTTGACAATGAAAGTCATTTTGAAGGAGGGAAAATAAAAAGAATAGAAAAGAAAGAAAGAGCTGGTTTCATTAGTACCCTACATGTGGATGGTTGGGTAACATCTAGAAAGAGTAGCTGGAGCATCTTACCATGACCATTATCCAGAAATGATGTAATCATGTAAGCACTGCAAGGAGACCAGGGTTGGCTGCGGTCCAAATTGGAAAGCATTGACGCCATCATGTGGGAATCCCGGTTGACACCATTAACGCTGGCACATTGCTTTGCATCATCATGTGGCATGTTAAACACATGGCCTAAGAAGACATCCGAAACCCACATTAGAATACAGGTCATTTGCAGCATTTTTTTTCCCCAACAGGGATTCATTTGTCTCAAAGTGATATTTCTAGAGGAAGAAATGTGTTTTAGAGATAATCTATTTTAGAGACAATGTCTACTTTTCACAGGGTGTAAACAAACGTAAATTTCCAAATACGTCCATAGCTCCTACTACCTTACTTTGAATTCTAATAAAAATGACCATGTTGAGAAGAGTGGAAAAATATTTTCTGCAGTTTCTAGGGAGCTCTGGCACCTTAAAATAGCAATATAACCTGAAGACTCTGCCTCTTAAATTAATACATAGTTTATCAATTTGAATTCATGAATTGGGTTAACTCTCACTCTAAAACAGACTTACCTAATTCGTGGGCTGTGGTGAAGGCAGCTTGTAAGCCGTCATCCTCTATGACCGAGCAGCTTCTGCTGGGATCACATACAGTTCCAACATCTGCCATCCCAAGAGTATCACATGTCTGGGCGCCACACAGGTCCTACAAGGAGCAAAGGTATGTCCGTATTAACAGAGACAGAGCACAAACCTTGTGATCTCACTTTTTGGCAGGGTGTAACTTCACATGTGCTTTAGGGCATCTACATTCATTTTTGTTGAGTAGTTCTTTTAGGAGTACTTTGTGTGACTTTAAGATTTTCCCCAAGGCCATTCAAAAAAGACTGTGAAACTTGAGATATTAAAATATTAAAAGAAATAAGGAAGATTAATCATGCTAGCCAATTAAAAAATATAAGTGCCAAAATACTGGTAAAATGCCTTACATACATTTGCTTATTGCAAAACTGATTCCCAAGAGAATACTCTCATCGTTGGCAATGTCTTCCTCTCACCTGTCTGGTGAAAAGAATCGCAGTGTCATAGTGCTCTGCATCCCGGTCACTGGGCGGGTTGTGCTGCTTTTGCCAGTTGCAGAAGTTCCGCAGAGTGAGGGCAGCGTTGGAAGTCACTTCTGGCCCCTTCTGTTCCTCATAGATGACCAGGATCTTCACTACCACCAGGCTAACTGAATTCCGAATGCTGGGGTGTTTGTATAACCGGGCCGCCACCGAGAACAAGGTAAGAAGGTAGTGCTTTAGGCCACTGCCGTGGAACTCTGCCATGGACTGGTCGGCCACAAGCATAGTTTCCACATAGCGGGGGCTGGACACAAATCGCTTCTTTCTTAGGCTTCTAGTTCCTGTAAAGACACAAGGAAGATAGTTTGTTCAGGGGCAGTCTAGCCAAGGATAGTTACCTTCCCAGAGTATATAAAGAAAGCCTAACCAGTCAAAGAAAACAATACAAAAATACACCCGGAGCAACAATAACAAAAATATTTGCATTTCTTTTCACTGAAAATGTTATTTTTAAAGTTTTCTCCTTTACTGTAAATAAAAAAAAGGCCATGTGCTCCTCTGAGGGGTGTCAGGCTTTTTTTTTTTTTTTTTTTTAACAGGATTTCTTTTGTCCTCTCTGAGATCACACAATCTGAAAAAGGCAGTGTGCGCAACCATTCTCCCCAGCTGTAGTAAAATCTTGGAGCAAGGGGGGCAGGCAGAGCCCTGAGTCACTCTTTCACAGGCCAGGAATCAAATCCTGAATGAGATCATCGGGCTCCACGTGGAAGGCCCAGGGCAGGGCTGTGGCCTCTGCCGAGGGGCCGGGCCTGAGGAAATCTCAGCCTGCACTGCTCTGCTCGCTCGTTCCACGGGTCCCTGCGGTGCTCTGCTCTTGCCAAATCCGGGCACAAGGACCACCCAGTCTGCCAAGAAGCCGACTGCCCCACTCCCACCGCCCCAGGGAAATAAGTTCCTGCTTCGGACCACGGGGCCACGGCTGATTGTTTCGAAAAGAGCCCTCTGACTCCTGACTGAGACCCAGCCCCCAGGGAAGTTCTACCCTGGGCTCTGAGCACGTAACCGCTTCAAGGAGCGGACGTACAGGGGAGAAGAGGAAAATTTTACAAGCCACGTGAGAAAGTTCAAAAAAGAAACAAGGCACCCCAGTGAGTGACAGAATGAAAAGAACTAGACAGGAAGCACTGCACACAACAGAGAGAAACAGGGAAAGGCGGAGCAGGAAGGATCACCGGTGACTAACTTTCAACAGTGCTTCCGAGCAGAATTATGGCCGCGAGGGGGAGCGCAAAGTGGGAGGCTGGTGGGAGGCGCGGAGAGGCGGTGCGAGCTGGGCAGAGACCTCCCAAGCAGGTTCTGAAGAGGGGCCCCGCCACTGCCAGCCGGACGGGGGTCAGACTCTTAAAGGGGGGAAGGGAACAGAGGCCAGCAGAACAGGAATCGTAGCGCAGCTGTCCAGGCTCGCGGGCTGCACATTCTGAGGTCACTATCCCTCCTCCGCCCTCCATCTCTGCCCTCCTCTGGGCTCAGGGTGCGCGAACAGGCAGCGGTTACAAAACTAAGCGCGAAGCTGCAACTCGACCAAAGGACACATGCATAATTGTTAAAAAGAAATTAACAAGGTGGAAATAAGTCGCACAAGCTCACATTCAACTAAAGTGGGAGGCATTGGGTTACCAGCTCTCCCTTCCGGATCGGAACGCTTCTCCTTAGCAGAAACACCATTGATAACGTCTATCCTCTCTTGATCATTCATTATTAGGGCAAATGGAATTAACTGCTCCAGCAGGCTTTGGTTAGTTCACCAACCCAAATCTTAAGCCGCATTCCCTCCACACCACGTCTCCGTCCTGTCCGCAGACAGAGGCTCGCGTCTGCGAACAGGACTCTACCCTCAAGTCGCGCAGCACAGAGAAGGTAGGGAGAGGGAGATGAATGGAGAGACAAGTGGGAACCACTCTTCTGGGAATGATACCTGTTGGCTGTCCCATGCGTTGTGTCGCTCGGTCCCGCGGCGGCCCCTGCGCCGTGGCGTGCTCGTCCTCCGACCCCGCTCCCCCCGCGAGCTGCGTCTCGTCGTCCAGGACCCCGCACCTGGCGCCGCCGCCACCCCGCCGCCTCCGCCGCAAGAGATGGAACTGGGGCCGCGTCGGAGGCTCCTCCTCGGCTGCGGCGGCGGGCGCGGGCTGGATGAAGTACTCCTCGCCCTGCAGGTAGAAGGCGCCGCGCACGCCCTCGCAGAGGCTGAGTGCAGCGGCGGAGCTGGGGTCGCCGTTCACCGTGCCAGAGTAGAAGCAGTGCGCCAGGTCGCCAACGGGATCAGAACGCGACGCGTCGGGCCCGGGTCTGCGCCCCACCGTCTGGAGCGTGAAGCCGGGGGCCAGGAAGCCGCGGTCCGGCTGCAGCTCCAGCAGCAGCTGCCGGCCGAAGGCGTCCAGGCGGAGGTGCGTGGTCCTGTGTCCTGGGTCGCTCTCCGGTGCCAGCAGCACCAGCTCCTCGTCTTCCTCGGTGGGGCGCCCGCGCACGCCCGGCACGACCAGCAGCGCTGAGGCCGCGGCGAGCAGCAGCCGCAGCAGCACGGGCGCAGGCTGCGAGCCGCGAGACCGTCGCGCCGTGTTCCCCATGTCGCCTCCTGCCGTGCGCCTTCCGAACTCCGCGGGGACCGCTCGCGGCACCCGAGTCCCGGGAGGCACCGCGCGCCGCCGCGCACTGAGCGAAGGGGCTATTGTTCGGGTCTGGAGCGCAGAGCCTCGCTGGCCTGCCTCGGGATTGTTAAAATTAACAATTACTATGATTCTTGGAAAGTGCGCGCAGAGCCAGCCGCAGATGGGGCTCCCGGAGTCACTAGAGAGGAGGCGCTGCAGTTCTGCCGGCGCGCGGGAAGTTTTTCTTCTAGCGAAGAGCTGGAGGCACCGCGCAGCAGGCTCTGGTGGGGTGGCTGATGCGGAGACACGGAGCGCCCTGGGACGCCTCCGGGAGAGGGGCCTTGGGCCACACGAGGATCGGCGCCTGGAGCTCCCCGCTTCGGTCTCCGCCTCGGTCGCGGTGCACCTCGCTCTGCGCAGGGCTCTGTCCTCTCGGCCCTACTGCGCGCCCTGGCTATGCAAAGGCCCCAGACTCTGAGCCGCTTTCCAGCGAGTGCAAGAACGGGGCAGCCCGGGCCGCCTTTTTATAGTCTTTAAAAATGTCTCCGCCCACCCCCCCTTACCCCCTTTCTCCTCCCTCTTGGCCGCCTTTCTATCCCCGGGACGCCGCCCCCTGAACTCAGTCGGAGCGAAACCGCGCTCTGCGCCGCGGGCCTGGGCGGGGGGGCGGCCTCCGCTCTGGCTCGGCGCCACTGGCTCGTCAGTCTGGGGGCGGAAGGCGCAGGAGAGGCGCTGTGAGCAGCACTTTGTACGTCTGGGGCTGCTGCTGGGAGAAGGTACTCCCTGCCACCGCGCTCTCCCCCCGCCGTCTTCCCGGACTACCGTCCCTTCCCGCCGTCCCTCTCTTGCGGGAGCGCAGTTCGCGCGTGGGGCTGCATTTTCCAGAAGGGACGGTCGGGGTGGAGAGCGGAGTCCTTTCTCGAAGATTTCCCTGCCGGGGTCTGTCCCTATGCCGGCCCCCTCTCTCACCGCATCCCACCCCCGCCAGCGCCCGCCTCTTCAATCTGGGAGATGAGCCAGGGCTCCCCTTTCTAGAAAAATACCCCACTCCACCTCTCCATCTCCCTGGCCTGCCACAGGCCGGTTTGCTGCAGCGTGCTCTCTCTTCGCCCCAACTTTTCTCGGGAAAGCTCGATAGGGCCCGCGCGTCCCCTAGAAAGCGTGTCTGCGTGAGGAAGCCAGGAGACACATTCCAGGCCATTGACTTTAAAATGGGTTTAAATTTTAAACCTTCGCCCTTCCCCTTTCCACCATCATCTCCCCACCCCCCCCGACCCCCTCCGGCCCCAGCCTTAAAGACTTCTCAGTGGGAACCCGGGTTCACACTTCCGGAATAGGTGATCTGGAACGCGCGGTTCAATTCCCCAGAGCCTAGGGAGGGAACTGCGCATTCTCTTCATTCGAGAAATAATCAACTCCCGCCCAGTTTGCCTTCTTCCACCTACTAGCTGCAGGACGTAGGCCAGGTTTGGCACAAACGTCAAGGAACCCCACTTTTGCACCCAGGGAGCGGCGGCATCGATGGGACTAGAAAGTGTACAGTGGGGAAATTAAGCAGTCGGTTTCCTTCCCCGACCCCTCCCTCCTCTTCCCCGAGGAAGGGAAAAGGCTGCCTCCGCGTTAGGAAAGCGAGAAAAGTTGAACCTTTCCACCTAGATAGGTCCCTAAGCAAAAGCGGAGCAGCTCTTCCATCGAAAAAGAGGGAGGGGTTCAATGACACAGAGGAAGGAAATGTTTCATAACGTTTCCCCAGGCGGAAAACCACGGGGACAATGGTGAGAACGACCGCCCCAAACCCGGGGCAGACCCGTGTCCCTCACACTCGCGCGCTCCCACTTCCTCGCCCGGCCCTGTCTCCTGCCTCGCCGCTCCCGCCCCTCAGTTTTCACCAAGTTTGATCTCGTCCCTTTCATTACTCCTCCCCAGATCTTCCCAACTTCATTCTTTTCTAGCCAAAAGCGTCCCCTGCAAGTCCTCCAACGCGTCCTTCTTACAACTTTTGCTTTCAGAAAACCTCTCCAACTTCCTCTTTTCTCTCGGAGTTCTAGATCGCCTACTTGAAAAACAAAAACAAAATCTTTGCTTCCCACTCTTTAGGAAAGATCAAATCAGAAAGAATGGCACAGAGAAGCAAAGCGTTTAAAACAACCCCTGGTCCCCATACACTTAGGTGTGGATGCTTTCTTAAGCGTAATTGTCCTTTCCTAAGGTCATTGTAATAGATAAATGCTGAATGAGTAACCGAGAAATTACATATATTTTAACAGCAGGTTAAAGTAACTCAATGACCAGTTTTTTTCTTTGCTCCTCCATTCTCCCACCATCTAACCATTTGACCCTGTTTCTGCCCACCCCCTTTCACCCAGTCTCTCACCCTATTCCATTATTCCTTCCAATTTAATATTGACATACACATTAATGCGTGGCCCCATTCATTTCTGTACTGTCTAGCCTAACTCATTCTGCTGTTCTTTGAACTAAGATTTATTCCTCTTTGCCTCACAGGTTTCATTTCCCAAATATACCTACTCCTCAGTTTGATTTCCAGACCTTTTTTTTTTTTTACATACATTTCCCCCCTCTGTTACAGTATTTTTTTTAATGTTATTATTACTATTATTTTTTCATTTCATTTGTTCTTTCTGTCCAGCTAGATGAAAGATGAGATTCTTAGGGGAGCATTTGAGGAAAAGTCACTTTGCACTTACAAGATCTTGACTGTGGAATCATGGAAACATGACGACAAAGCCATCAATAAATTTTCACATCTCTTGCTCAGAAGAGGGCTCTGGAAACAACACACGGTGATCAGCAGTTGGGTCCTCAGACTGGCTTTGAGATGGAGATTTCAAACACTTGAGGTGGCCTAGGGTCTGAGAGGCCTAACACATCCATAAGGGAAAATGTGATTCTCTTGAATTGGTACAGGATGGGAAATTCAAAAGACCAGCAGAAAATATGTAGTTTTCTAAAAACTCATGTAATGCATTCCAATCTGTCAACTCCCCTACATAAACTTTAGCTTTTAAAATGTATTAATGCAAGTTTGGCCTTTAGTTCATTTCTGCCTCCAGTGCATTCTGATTGGAGTTTGTTTAATTCAAGGCATACATTGCTAATCTTGAATGGCTTACTTCAACTCTATTATAATTTTTACGTATTTCATGTTGTATATCCAAATAGAGCTGAAAAAAACAGAGAGCTAAAGGCAAAAGTGGCCAGGAACATGGCTTTTTTTATTCACTGGGTTTCTCTCCAGATTTCTGTTCTTTTGCATAATGATTCCAATCTGTTGTGCACCTGTAGTTCTGGGAAATGATTCTTTTTTAATCACTTCAACAGAGGCATGGATGTAGGAGTTGCCAATTACTAAGCTTGAAAAACTTCATCCATGCTCAGAAGAACATTTAATCTACTTACTTTTTTTTTTTTAAAGATCAGCACTCTTTATGCATTTGTGGTAACACACAACTATATACACATAACATATATGTATATTTATAAAGAAAATAGTGAATTGAAAAAATAACTCGCTGTAGAAACAAGACCAACAGAGCAGAATTTGTGCATGGCACTAGTAAAAGTGATATGAAATACTGGGTCCTTGTAAATAAGTTTCACACTCTCACACTTATAAAATGATTGCTCTTTGATTTAAACATGCATCCAAAAGATCTCATGCTGTTCTAAACTCTGCCGTATTTCTGATTTTCTTTTTCTAGACTACGTATAAGTTTATATAAATGTAAATCTTGATATGTTTTAATATACTGACCTTAACCAATTTTGATTATTTGTAGAGATTACCTAATAAAAGTTAAAATATTTGACATAAAAATATTCTTACAACAAACAGTTTGACCTTTTAAAAGCTTTCTTGTCTCCTGTTAACAGAGAAAAGTTTCACACATTTTAAAGATACAATACTGGATTGATAATTCTCGAGAATTCTATGCCAAGTATTCAACAAGTAGCCATGAAATGAGAGAATCTGGTCATATACATGAGCTGTTAGCATTGTTTTAGTGTAAACATTGTGTACAGAAATGATTAATGTACCTATTTCATAAACATGTAATGCTATTTATTCATATTTTCATGCCATAGGATTTACCAATTAGACATAGGAAAACTGTTTACCAGTAGTGCTTCTTCTGGGGACATATAGCCTAAAATGATGGACAAATGGATATTTTATTTGATTATAAATGAGAAAATAGAAAACATCTCTTTCAAGCGGGTTATAAACCCAGAACTATAACAAATATTGAAAACAGAAAAATGAATGTATGTTGCATTTGGACTTACAATTGCTATGATCCCAAAGTCCTGCATTTGCAAGAGTCTGTCCAATCCACTTCCTTTGCTTGGCAGATGTGGAATTGAACCTCAAAGTGGTTGTTATTGCCTAGGATGGTATAGCCAAATTGGGGGCTAAGAAATGACTCTGACTCATATTTTTTAATCAAATTCCTTTTGGAATTTAATTATCTAATTGTTTGGTTGGTAAGTATGTTGTCAGACTTGTTATTGATGTTGTTTCCAATTATTGCATTTAATTTAAATTCCGAGTAGGAGTTTTCTATCAATAAAAAATTCCACCTTAAAAGATTCACAGCCTATAGCACTTCTTTCTCAGCCCACGAGGTGGCGATGGTCTACAGCAAATGATGTAGAGCTCAGGTTTTGCTTTTTTGTTTTTTTCCCCTAATACAGTAGTTCTTCAGGAATTTGCAAAGGTTTTACACTTTTTCAATCATATTTCATAAATTTTTACCAAATCTTAACTTTTGTGTCATAGAAAATATCTTTTAAACGTTGTAACTTAAATGTATTTGCATTCTTAAAATAATAATAAAATGCCTTAGCCGACTTTTTCCATTCATGTAGCTCTATTAGCTTAAACCAAAAATCAATTAAACTTAGAAAAGAAAGAAAACTACCTCAAGCTAATACTGTGGATCACTTTTATTCATCATATGAGAGCTTTATGTAATTCAAATGAAAAAAATCATACATTACAATTCACTAAAACAAATTAGAATTCATTCATTAAATATATTTATTAAGTGTTTACATGCTTAGTCTGCATCAATACTTGACTTCAATGCTAAAGTTTAATACTTGACTATCAATGCTAAAGTTAACTCATTTTCTCGGTTAAGAAATTTTCCTTACCACCAACAAAAGAAAACTTAAAGTGCAAAAAAAAAAGACGTGAGAAAATGTTCTACCACCAGGTGGTGACAAAAGATAAAATTTTAAATGGCTCTTAAGTGCGTGTACTTGTAAATGTTTGGCTGCTCTCAATAAAAGTGACTTCCTAGAGTCATGTGAATTTAAAACCGTATTCTGGGGATAACCTAAAATGAATTAACACTATATCTTTAGCTTAATAAAGTCTAAAATTTGAAGTGGACACTTTTAGTCAGCAGGAGGCACATGAGACCACAGAAGAAGAAATTTGAAACAAAATTTCCCCCACTTAGCTCACAACATATTGAATAGTTGATTGAGAGAGGAACTGGTCCTTCCCCCGCCTCCCCTCCCTCCATAATGCAGCTGTTTGAACAGAGGCTGGAAGTCAATTTTCCAGATATTTTGGAAGTGATTATTGCAAATGGTAAAGAGCAGTATCTGATGATTTCTAAGCTTCCTCCCTACAAGAAGAATTTAAGACTACACAAAGCTCCTTTGTATCTATGGATAGGGAATGAATGAGTTACTATGTTTTGCAGTTCATTGGCAATCCACTAGGACAATTAGAATGGAGAGCTCAGAATCTCTGACATTTGCGTAACTTCGGAATCCAGGGTCATGTTTCTCAATCTTTCTCACCCATAGAAAACTATACTTGCACCTCCTACTTGGGTCAACGGATAAGGATTCCTGCTGTCCAGAATACTGGCTCAAGGAAATTTCTCATCCCAGATGGCTCTCAAGCCATCCTGTGAGCTGAGGAGAGAGCTATCTCAGCACACCTCTAACCTGTTGATGGTAGACTAGTATATTCATGCAGTATCTGTTGCGAAGCTGTGACCTAGGCAGTCTCTCTAAGTAATAGGCTGTTGAGAACATGAGATTTGGAAATTGTTCTAGAGAAGCATGATGTCCAAGTGTGGGAAGCCTTCCTATCCCCTGCACTTAATACACTGATAGCTGAGAGGCAAGTCCACACTGATAATCTGCATTCTCACGTGGCCACGTACTTATCTTGTGGCTTCAGGGAATTGTTTTCCCTGAGCCTCAGCGTCCCGATTGTATAAACAACCCAGTGTTCATAGCAACACTAGTGACAATAGCCAAGACATGGAAACAACCCAGGTGCTCATCAACAGAGGATTGGCTTAAGAAGATGGGGTGTGTGTGTGTGTGTGTGTGTGTGTGTGTGTGTGTGTGTATGTATATACACACACTGGAATGTTACTCAGCCATAAAAAAGAATGAAATATTGCCATTTGCAGCAACATGGATAGACCTAGAGAATATTATACTTAGTGAAGTTGTCAGACAGTGAAAGTCAAATATCATATGATGTCACTTATATGTGGAATCTAAAAAATAATACAAGTGAATCTGTATATGAAATCGAAACAGACTCATAAACATAGGAAACAAACTTATGGCTACCAAAAGGGAAAATGGTGGGGGGAGAGATAAATTAGTTTGGGATTAAGAGATACAAACTACTATATGTAAAATAGATAAGCAACAAGGTTTTACTATATAGCACAGAGAACTATATTCAATATCTTGTAATAACCTATAATGGAAAAGAACCTGAAAAAAATATAATGGAATCACTTTGCTGTACGCCTGAAACTAACACAACATTGTTAATCAACTATACTCCAAGATAAAATAGAAAGTTAAAAAATAAATGAAATAAAAATAAAAACAAAAATCACAACTGAAATATAAGAATATAGCACATTCTTATATATTCATGAAACAGGCCATATAATAAATTCTATTTCTGTTATCCTGAAAAAAATTAGATAAGCAGCAAGGTTTTACTGTATAGCAGCAGTCCCCAATATTTTTGGCACCAGGGACCGGTTTCGTGGAAGACAGTTTTTCCACAGATGGTGGGGGGGATGGTTTCGGGATGATTCAAGTGCATTACATTTATTGTGCACCTTATTTCTATTATTACTACGTTGTAATACATAATGAAGTAATTATACAACTCGCCATACTGCTGAGAGCAGGTGGAGCTCAGGCGGTAGTGCGAGCGATGGGGAGCAGCTGTAAACACAGATGAAGCTTCGCTCGCTCACCCAATGCTCACCTCCTGCTGTGTGGCCCAGTTCCTAACAGGTCACGGACCGGTACTCATCCGTGGCCCGGGGGTTGGGGATCCCTGCTGTATAGCACAGGGAACTATATTCAATACCTTGTAATAACCTATAATGGAAAAGAACCTGAAAATTAAATATAATGGAATCTCACTTTGCTGTACACCTGAAACTGACACAATATTGTAAATCAACTATACTTCAGTTAAAAAAAAGAGAGATAACAACAATCCTTGACTTGAAACATCATTGCAAGAATTAGAGACATGATTGGCATAGAATTATCAGTGGAAAATGGGACTAATGATTATGGGAGACTTTGAAAGTATTGGGGAAGGAATGTCAAAGAGATCAGTGAGATTTCAGGTACTGAACTCTGACCATGAGTTTTGTCTCATTGCCACAGAACACTCAATTCAGAGATGAGCAGGAGGTGGGCACACATTTTTAAATAAATGAAGCAGACTAGTCTTCTCCATTTAGTAAGATCACCTTGATTGTTGAGTGGCACACCAATGCAGAGAAATGGCTGGTGAATGCAGTTTGAGGATGTTTGTGTTGGAATCATATAGAACAATAAAGGAAAGTCAAAGATCATTGGGGATGTAGGAGAAAAAGCAAGGTAAGAAGAACTCAGCCAAAGAGTTTCAAAAGTGCACGCCAACAGATTAAAAAAAGGATATGCAAGATGGCTTTCCAGGGTTATCAGTTAATGATTTGTCTCAAAACTAAAGTTGTTGAGTTTTGTATAGATTTTGCCTTTTTGCCATTGTTTTTGCATCTGATCAGTGTATAAACCAACTTACTCCAATGGGTGGACAATTCTCAATACCTGTGTCAACACCTTGCTGCCCTCTTCACATTTACTCTGGTCATTGCAGTTCTAAACATTCTCAGGCAGGCGTAGCCTCATAGTAATTTCCTTCAGTCACACCCTGTATTTGGAATGCTTTCTCATCTGGGGCTCCTTGAAGCTGCAGAACACAATCCTTCAAGTGTAACTGGGAAGCTCAGTAGAGTTGATTAACAGCCATGTGGCAGCCCTTGACCAGAATAGGAGTCAGTGATTAAATGGGTCCTTTTCTGCTCCTTGGGAAACAGTAGAGAGGACTGTGATACATGTCTGTTCCTGGAATGTTGATAGAATCAAGCCCCAATTTTCCCTAACAAGGACCATCTTGAGAATGTACCCTGGCATTGACTCCTTCTTTCTCTGTATTATTCTTGCCAGGCCCCCTCTCTTTTTAAAAAAAAAAAAATTATCGGAGTGTAGTTGTTTTACAATGTTGTGTTAGTTTCTATTGTACAGTGAAGTAGAGTTCCCTGTGCTATACAGCAGGTTCTTAGTAGTTATCTATTTTATACATATTAGTGTACATATGCCAATCCCAATCTCCCAATTCATCCCCCCCACCCCACTTTCCCACCTTTGTTTTCTACATCTGTGTCTCTATTTCTGCCTTGCAAACCGGTTCTTCTGTACCATTTTTCTAGATTCCACGTATATGAGTTAATATACAATATTTGTTTTTCTCTTTCTGACTTACTTCACTCTGTACGACAGTCTCTAGGTCCATCCATGTCTCTACAAATGACCCAGTTTCATTCCTTTTTATGGCTGAGTAATATTCCATTGTATATATGTACCACATCTTCTTTATCCATTAGTCTGTTGATGGACATTTAGGTTGCTTCCATGACCTAGCTATTGTAAATAGTGTTGCAATGAACATTGAGGTGCATGTGTCTTTTTGAATTATGGTTTTCTCTGGGTATATGCCCAGGAGTGGGATTTCTGGGTCATACGGTAATTCTATTTTTAGTTTTTTAAGGAACCTCCATCAGACCCCTTCTCTTGTTCCTAAATTTACATATCTGCTCCTTCCACTGCCTAAAACCTCAAGGCTTTCTGCACACAAGTTTTTTTTTCTTTCTTTTTTTCTCAGGCTCTGCCTCTTGGGCTCAACTGAGTCTAAAACAATGAATATCAGAGGATCTTTTAGGTGGGACCACTCACTGATCACACAACGATGAGGGTTCCTTTGCTGGTGGTCAGTAGGTGGAACAGCCCACAGCAGGCAGTGGCATTACAATTGTGAAGACCCTTGCTATGGGATAAGGTGCAGGTTTATGTAGCAGCAGTGGCACTTAAACAGAATGAGAAAAAGAGCAATTTAAAAAGTGTGTAGTTGGATGGCTTTGATAGTTGCTTCGGAGCAGGGGTTGGTGAACTGCGGCCTGAGGGCTTGACCATCTGTTTTTGTGAATAAAGTTTTACTGGAACGTTTCTTTTTGTATTGAGTATCATTGTGCTACCAGGCAGAGTTGATCACACAAGTCCAACATATTTATTATCTGGCCCTTTACAGAAAAGTTTATTGACCCTGGCTTTAGAAATCTTGAAAAAAAATTTAAAAGAGAAGCTATATATTTTTCTAACTCTTTGTTTCAAGGCCTGTCATTGAAAGTCACCATTATCTTCTGCAGCCAGAGAGCAGACTGTGCTGAAAAATCTGAAAATACATAATCTCACAGTTGCCTCATTCCAAATCAGGGTCCTCAGAAAAAGTGTGGAACCTGCGACATGAGAAGGAGATATTTGGGTGGATGAGCCTGAGAATCTTGAACTCCCAGATTCTCCTGGACCCTCCAGATGTTCAGAGACAGATATCACCCCCTTGCTACAGTAAGACAGCTTCCTCTTGCCTGTAAAGTTCTCAGCAGAGTCAAGAGCTTCTCAAAAGTAATCTTGCCCTCCTCAATATCTACCCCATCGCCTTCATTCCCAGTCTCTTATGCAAAGTTCAAAATTGTTCTTGAAGAAATTTTTTATTATTTTTTTACATCTTTATTGGAGTATAATTGCTTTATAATGGTGTGTTAGTTTATACTTTATAACAAAGTGAATCAGTTATACATATACATATGTTCCCATATCTCTTCCCTCTTGCATCTCCCTCCCTCCCACCCTCCCTATCCCATCCCTCCAGGTGGTCACAAAGCACTGAGCTGATCTCCCTGTGCTATGCGGCTGCTTCCCACTAGCTATCTACCTTACGTTTGGTAGTGTATATATGTCCATGCCTCTCTCTCGCTTTGTCACAGCTTACCCTTCCCCCTCCACATATCCTCAAGTACATTCTCTAGTAGCTCTGTGTTTTTATTCCTGTCTTACCCTTAGGTTCTTCATGACATTTTTTTTTCTTAAATTCCATATATATGTGTTAGTATATGGTATTTGTCTTTCTCTTTCTGACTTACTTCACTCTGCATTATAGACTCTAGGTCTATCCACCTCATTACAAATAGTTCAATTTTGTTTCTTTTTATGGCTGAGTAATATTCCATTGTATATATGTGCCACATCTTCTTTATCCATTCATCTGATGATGGACACTTAGGTTGTTTCCATCTCTGGGCTATTGTAAATAGAGCTGCAATGAACATTTTGGTACATGACTCTTTTTGAATTATGGTTTTCCCAGGGTATATGCCCAGTTGTGGGATTGCTGGGTCATATGGTAGTTCTACTTGTAGTTTTTTTTAAGGAACCTCCATACTGTTCTCCATAATGGCTGTACCAATTCTGATTCCCACCAACAGTGCAAGAGTGTGCCCATTTCTCCACACCCTCTCCAGCATTTATTGTTTCTAGATTTTTTGATGACGGTCATTCTGACTGGTGTGAGATGATATGTCATTGTAGTTTTGATTTGCATTTCTCTAATGATTAATGGTGTTAAGCATTCTTTCATATGTTTGTTGGAAGTCTGTATATCTTCTTTGGAGAAACATCTATTTAGGTCTTCTGCCCGTTTTTGGATTGGGTTGTTTGTTATTGAGCTGCATGAGCTGCTTATAAATTTTGGAGATTAATCCTCTGTCAGTTGCTTCATTTGCAAATATTTTCTCCCATTCTGACGGTTGTCTTTTGGTCTTGATTATGGTTTCCTTTGCTGTGCAGAAGCTTTGAAGTTTCATTAGGTCCCATTTGTTTATTTTTGTTTTTATTTCCATTTCTCTAGGAGGTGGGTCAAAAAGGATCTTGCTGTGATTTGTGTCATAGAGTGTTCTGCCTATGTTTTCTTCTAAGAGTTTCATAGTTTCTGGCCTTACATTTAGGTCTCTAATCCATTTTGAGCTTATTTTTGTGTATGGTGCTAAGGAGTAATCTAATCTCATACTTTTACATGTACCTGTCCAGTTTTCCCAGCACCACTTATTGAAGAGGCTCTCCTTTCTCCACTGTACATTCCTGCTTCCTTTATCAAAGATAAGGTGACGATATGTGCGTGGGTTTATCTCTGGGCTTTCTATCCTGTTCCATTGATCTATCTTTCGGTTTTTGTGCCAGTACCATACTGTCTTGATTACTGTAGCTTTGTAGTATAGTCTGAAGTCAGGGAGTCTGATTCCTCCAGCTCCATTTTTCGTTCTCAAGATTGCTTTGACTATTCGGGGTCTTTTGTATTTCCATACTAATTGTGAAATTTTTTGTTCTAGTTCTGTGAAAAATGCCAGTGGTAGTTTGATAGGGATTGCATTGAATCTGTAGATTGTTTTGGGTAGTAGAGTCATTTTCACAATGTTGATTCTTCCAATCCAAGAACATGGTATATCTCTCCATCTATGTGTATAATCTTTAATTTCTTACATCAGTGTCTTATAATTTTCTGCATACAGGTCTTTTGTCTCCTTAGGTAGGTTTATTCCTAGATATTTTATTCTTTTTGTTGCAATGGTAAATGGGAGTGTTTTCTTGATTTCACTTTCAGATTTTTCATCATTAGTGTATAGGAATGCTAGGGATTTCTGTGCATAAATTTTGTATCCTGCTACCTTACCAAATTCATTGATTAGCTCTAATAGTTTTCTGGTAGCATCTTTAGGATTCTCTATGTATAGTATCATGTCATCTGCAAACAGTGACAGCTTTACATCTTCTTTCCTGATTTGGATTCCTTTTCTCTCTGATTGCTGTGGCTAAAACTTCCAAAACTATGTTGAATAAGAGTGGTGTGAGTGGGCAACCTTGTCTTGTTCCTGATCTTAGTGGAAATGCTTTCAGTTTTTCACCATGGAGGACGATGTTGGCTGTGGGCTTGTTATATATGGCCTTTATTATGTTGAGGAAAGTTCCCTCTATGCCTACTTTCTGCAGGGTTTTTATCACAAATGGGTGTTGAATTTTGTCGAAAGCTTTCTCTGCATCTATTGAGATGATCATACGGTTTTTCTCCTTCAATTTGTTAATATGGTTTATCACATTGATTGATTTGTGTATATTGAAGAATCCTTGCATTCCTGGCATAAACCCCACTTGATCATGTTGTATGATCCTTTTAATGTGCTGTTGGATTCTGTTTGCTAGTATTTTGTTTAGGATTTTTGCATCTAAGTTCATCAGGGATATTGGCCTGTAGTTTTCTTTCTTTGTGACATCCTTGTCTGGTTTTGGTATCAAGGTGATGGTGGCCTTGCAGAATGAGTTTGGGAGTGTTCCCTCCTCTGCTATATTTTGGAAGAGTTTGAGAAGGATAGGTGTTAGCTCTTCTCTAAATGTTTGATAGAATTCGCCTGTGTAGCCATCTGGTCCTGGGCTTTTGTTTGTTGGAAGACTTTTAATCACAGCTTCAATTTCAGTGCTTGTGATTGGTCTGTTCATATTTTCTATTTCTTCCTGATTTAGTCTTGGCAGGTTGTGCATTTCTAAGAATCTGTCCATTTCTTCCAGGTTGTCCATTTTATTGGCATAGAGCTGCTTGTAGTAATCTTTCATGATCTTTTGTGTATCTGCAGTGTCAGTTGTTACTTCTCCTTTTTCATTTCTAATTCTATTGATTTGAGTCTTCTCCCTTTTTTTCTTGATGAGTCTGGCTAATGGTTTATCAATTTTGTTTATCTTCTCAAAGAACCAGCTTTTAGTTTTATTGATCTTTGCTATCGTTTCCTTCATTTCTTTTTCATTTATTTCTGCTCTAATGTTTATGATTTCTTTCCTTCTGCTAACTTTGAGGTTTTTTTGTTCTTCTTTCTCTAATTGCTTTAGGTGCAAGGTTAGGTTGTTTATTCAAGATGTTTCCTGTTTCTTTGCGTAGGATTGTATTGCTATAGACTTCCCTCTTAGAACTGCTTTTGCTGCATCCCATAGGTTTTGGGTTGTCGTGTCTCCACTGTCATTTGTTTCTAGGTATTTTTTGATTTCCTGTTTGATTTCTTCAGTGATTACTTCGTTATTAAGTAGTGTATTGTTTAGACTCCATGTGTTTGTAGTTTTTACAGATCTTTTCCTGTAATTGATATCTAGCCTCATAGCATTGTTGTCGGAAAAGATACTTGATACAATTTCAATTTTCTTAAATTTACCAAGGCTTGATTTGTGACCCAAGACATGATCTATCCTGAAGAATGTTCCATGAGCACTTGAGAAAAATGTGTATTCTGTTGTTTTTGGTTGGCATGTCTTATAAATATCAATTAAGTTCATCTTGTTTAATGTATCATTTAAAGCTTGTGTTTCCTTATTTATTTTCATTTTGGATGATCTGTCCATTGGTGAACGTGGAGTTTTAAAGTCCCCTACTATGAATGTGTTACTGTCAATTTCCCGTTTTATGGCTGTTAGTGTTTGCCTTATGTATTGAGGTGCTCCTATGTTGGGTGCATAAATATTTACAATTGTTATATCTTCTTCTTTGATCGATCCCTTGATCATTATGTAGTGTCCTTCTTTGTCTCTTCTAATACTCTTTATTTTACAGTCTATTTTGTCTGATATGAGAATTGCTACTCCATCTTTCTTTTGATTTCCATTTGCATGAAATATCTTTTTCCATCCCCTTACTTTCAGTCTGTATGTGTCCCTAGGTCTGAAGTGGATCTCTTGTACACAGCATATATATGGGTCTTGTTTTAGTATCCACTCAGCCAATCTGTGTCTCTTGGTGGGAGCATTCAGTCCACTTACATTTAAGATAATTATCAATATGTATGTTCCTATTCCCATTTTCTTAATTGTTTTGGGTTCGATATTGTAGGTCTTTTTCTTCTCTTGTGTTTCTTGCCTAGAGAAGTTCCTTTAGCATTTGTTGTAAAGCTGGTTTTGTTGTTGCATTTGTTGTAAAGCTGGTTTGGTGGTGCTGAACTCTCTCAGCTTTTGCTTGTCTGTAAAGGTTTTAATTTCTCCATCAAATCTGAATGAGATCCTTGCTGGGTAGAGTAATCTTGGTTGCAGGTTTTTCTCCTTTGTCACAAATATGTCCTGCCAGTCCCTTCTGGCTTGCAGAGTTTCTGCTGAGAGATCAGCTGTTAACCTTATGGGGATTCCCTTGTGTGTTATTTGTTGCTCTTCCCTGGCTGCTTTTAATATGTTTTCTTTGTATTTAATTTTTGAGAGTTTGATTAATATGTGTGTTTCTCCTTGGATTTATCCTGTATGGGACTCTCTGTGCTTCCTGGACTTGATTAACTATTTCCTTTCCCATATTAGGGAAGTTTTCAACTATAATCTCTTCAAATATTTTCTCAGTCCCTTTCTTTTTCTCTTCTTCTTCTGGAATCCCTATAATTCAAAGATTGGTGAGTTTAATGTTGTCCCAGTGGTCTCTGAGACTGTCCTCAGCTCTTTTCATTCTTTTTTCTTTATTCTGCTCTGCAGTAGTTTTTCCACTATTTTATCTTCCAGGTCACTTATCCATTCTTCTGCCTCAGTTATTCTGCTTTTGATGCCATCTAGAGTATTTTTAATTTCATTTATTGTGTTGTTCATCGTTGCTTGCTTCATCTTTAGTTCTTCTAGGTCCTTGTTAAATGTTTCTTTCATTTTGTCTATTCTAATTCCAAGATTTTGGATCATCTTAACTATCATTATTCTGAATTATTTTTCAGGTAGACTGCCTATTTCCTCTTCATTTGTTAGGTCTGGTGGGTTTTTATCTTGCTCCTTCACCTGCTGTGTGTTTTTCTGTCTTCTCATTTTGCTTATCTTACTGTGTTTGGGGTCTCCTTTTTGTAGGCTGCACGTTCGTAGTTCCTGTTGTTTTTGGCGTCTGTCCCCAGTGGCTAAGTTTGGTTCAGTGGGTTGTGTAGGCTTCCTGGTGGAGGGGACGAGTGCCTGTGTTCTGGTGGATGAGGCTGGATTTTGTCTTTCTGGTGGGCAGGTCCACGTCTGGTGGTGTGTTTTGGGGTGTCTGTGGACTTATGATTTTGGGCAGCCTCTCTGCTAATGGGTGGGGTTGTGTTCCTGTCTTACTAGTTGTTTGGCATAGGGTGTCCAGCACTGTAGCTTGCTGGTCGTTGAGTGAAGCTGGGTGTTGGTGTTGAGATGGAGATCTCTGGGAGATTTTCGTCATTTGATATTATGTGGAGTTGGGAGGTCTCTTCTGGACCAGTGTCCTGAAGTTGGCTCTCCCACCTCAGAGGCACAGCATTGACTACTGGCTGCAGTACCAAGAGGATTTCATTCACACGGCTCAGAAAAAATGGAGAACAAGTAGAAAGGAAGAATTAGTAGAAGTAGAAAGAAAGAAAGAAGGAAAGAAAGAAGGAAAGAAAGAAAGGAAGGAGGGAGGGAGAAAGGAAGGAAGGAGGGAAGGAAGGAAAAAATAAAGAAAGATAAAGTAAAATAAAATAAGATAAAATATAATAAAGTTATTAAAATAAAAAATAATTATTAAAAAAAAAAGAAAAACAAAACAAAACAAAACAAAAAAACAGATGGATAGAACCCTAGGCCAAATGGTGGAAGCAAAGCTATACAGACAAAATCTCACACAGAAGCATACACCTACACACTCACAAAAAGAGGAAAAGGGGAAAAAATCATAAATCTTGCTCTCGAAGTCCACCTCCTCAATTTGGGATGATTCACTGTCTATTCATGTATTCCACAGATGCAGGGTACATCAAGTTATTTGTGGAGCTTTAATCCGCTGCTTCTGAGGCTGCTGGGAGAGATTTCCCTTTCTCTTCTTTGTTCTCACAGCTCCCGGGGCTCTTCTTTGGATTTGGCTCAGCCTCTGCGTGTAGGTCGCTGGAGGGCTTCGCTCAGACAGGACGGGGTTAAAGGAGCCGCTGATTTGGGGACTTTGGCTTACTCAGGCCATGGGGAGGGAGGGCCACTGAGTGCGGGGCGAGCCTGGGGCGGCAGAGGCCTGCGTGACATTGCACCAGCCTGAGGCACGCCGTGGGTTCTCCCGCGGAAGTTGTCCCTGGATTCCAGGACGCTGGCAGTGGCGGGCTGCACAGGCTCCTCGGAAGTGGGGTGTGGATAGTGACCCGTGCTCGCACACAGGCTTCTTGGTGGCAGCAGCAGCAGGCTTAGCGTCTCATGCACGTCTCTGGGGTCCGCGCTTTTAGCAGTGGCTTGCGCCCATCTCTGGAGCTCCTTTAAGCAGCGCTCTTAATCCCCTCTCCTCGCGCACCAGGAAATAAAGAAGGAAGAAAAAGTCTCTTGCCTCTTCGGCAGGTCCAGACTTTTCCTCGGACTCCCTCCCGGCTAGCCGTGGTGCACTAACCCCCTGCAGGCTGTGTTCACGCCGCCAACCCCAGTCCTCTCCCTGGGCTCGGACGGAAGCCCGAGCCTCAGCTCCCAGCCCCGCCCACCCCGGCGGGTGAGCAGACAAGCGTCTCGGGCTGGTGAGTGCCGGTCGGCACCGATCCTCTGTGCGGGAATCTCTCCACTTTGCCCTCCGCACTCCTGTTGCTGTGCTCTCCTTTGCGGCTCCGAAGCTTTCCCCCTCCGCCACCCGCAGTCTCCGCCCTCGAATGGGCTTCCTAGTGCGTGGAAACCTTTCCTCCTTCACAGCTCCCTCCCACTGGTGCAGGTCCCGTCCCTATCCTTTTGTCTCTGTTTATTCTTTTTTCTTTTGCCCTACCCAGGTACGTGGGGACTTTCTTGCCTTTTGGGAGGTCTGAGGTCTTCTGCCAGCATTCAGTAGGTGTTCTGTAGGAGTTGTTCCACGTGTAGATGTATTTCTGGTGTATTTGTGGGGAGGAAGGTGATCTCTGCGTCTTACTCTTCCGCCATCTTCCCCTCGTCCACTTGAAGAAATTTTTTGAAGAAAAACTGTCCATGCAAATTATTGTCCCCCGATATTTTCTAAATTAAAAAAGAAAAAAAACCCAGTAACAATAGTATCCAAAAGCATTTCACTGATAATAGTAATATTGTCAAATTATATCAATATTTGCTTAAGACAGACTTAGGCAGTATATAATGGTTTATTATACTGTTGTGAAAATGTTGCCATCATGAACAAAATATCCATTGTGAAAATGCATAGTTGCATTATTTTAAGGGTAATAGTATGAACTGTTGGAGTATCTGCAGCTAGCTAGTAGGAAATTCTGGTGGTCTGGAAGTGATGGCCAAAACAGAATGGTTCTAGCTGCTGCCCTATATGAGGACTTGGTGCTGCTTGTCCATTATGAAGTAATATCAGTGGGGATGATTCTTGTCAGCTTCTCAAGGAAGTAGTAATGATTCCAGGAAACTTTCTGTTCGTCCATCTGGCCTAAGGAGGTTGGGCTGGGAGCATGCGTGTGGGTGTGTGTGCATGCACGCATAGGTGCGTAACTCATACCCTGTGTATCCTCAATTCCCTGTTTTCTGAGCAGTGGCTTCCTGCTGTCCCCTGCCAGACTGTACCTTCTCTTTCATGCTGCTTCTAAATTAAGAACTTGGGTCCACTCCGGAGAACTAGGCAGAAGAAGACAGCCAATTGTGAATGAGGTTACACCTGAATTAATATTTTTCTAGGAAAAATTTAACATTTTTCTGCGACAATTATAATGTCCATTTATTGTGTGCTTACTATATGCCATATACACTTTACATATATAAGCTAATTAATCCTTACATGTAGGTTTATCGTTATTTATATCTCTATATCACAGATGAGGTAACTGAAGCACAGAGAAGTTAAGAGATTTGGCGAAACCCACACAGCTTGATGGAGTGAGGTAATCTGATCTTTTAACCTTTAATGCAATATGTATATATAATGATATGTACACAAGCATATAGAAGAAAGTGGACTGGGTTAAGAGTCAGGGTAACTAATTTCAGATGTGCCACCATCTGCTAGAGACCTTAATCACAGACTCTCTGGAACTGAGTTTCTAAATCTATAAAATGAGCAGGTTAGAGAGCTCCAGTTCAAATTTTCTATCAGTTTTAAGGTGATTTTAGCACTTTAAATAACTATAGATGTACAAATTGCTGTTTGTGTTAATGGTATATCTCTGCTGTATAAACAATTTATTATACGTTGAGTAGTTGGTGAGGTAGTTATTCCTCAATGAAACTTTGCCTCAACTAGAAAATTGTTTATTAGAAAATCAGACACACTATTTTCTGTTTCTAGAAATCTACCGTGGCTAATGGTGTTATTGTCACCAGTGTCTGAAAACAATGAGGTAAAATATCAAATAAGGCTATTTTGTTTTATGTTATTCAGCCTATAAAAGAGCTGGAGAATATGATGGTGTAAAGGGGTTTCATTTACAAAAGGATTCAGTGCCACAGTTTGTAGATTCTATGACTTAAAAAGTTATATATATATATATATATATATATATATATATATATATATATATATGAAGGAAAAATGGATTCCAAATTTCCATATTGTATCACTGAGGCAGGAAATATAAAATAAAGACTCCAGTTTTATGACTTTTTAACTCTTAAGTAAGTATATCTGACTCTGCGTAGGTATATATAATGTTTTCTGGAACTCATCAACACCATCCAAACCCTAATATTTATCGAGCACTTATTATGTACAGACACTGACCTACACATTTCCCAAGTAATACAACTTTACCAAAAAAAATTCTTAAACTTATAAGAGGAAGTTTCAACTAAGAAAGGATAAATATATGGCAAAGTTTACATTAGAATAAATTGACTTTTCTACCTTAAAGAAGAATGTGATGCTTGTCAAACTTGCTGAGCAGCTGACATTCATTCAAACTCAAGGCAACTGCACAGGCTATATATATTTCTCATTAGAAATTAGAGATGAAATAAAAGGAAGCAAGAGAAGCCAAAGGAACATTACAAGAGATTGGCAGAAATGTACATGTTAAACACAAGAGCTCTGCTCTGAACACCTGTGCAGCAACTGAAACTTCTAGAGAACACATGGGGTATAAGGATGAGAAATACTATAGTGAGAGAGAAGGCTCAAGTAAAGCATTTAAAAAAAAATTGTGCAAATTTAGGAACTAAAACAAAAGGAAATTAGTGACATTGTAGGTAATAAGCTGAAAGTATAAAGCAAATCCTTATAATAATTTTTTTAAGAGAACAGAAAAGAATTTTAATGAATTAGCTTTCTAATTCAGATGTCATTTCTGAGTGGCTGGGATTCAGGATATGGCTTTTGAGAGAAAATTGAGACTGTGAGTCACCCATTCCCTGTCTTAAGCCCAGGTGCCATGGTGAAAAGTAACTCTTTAAGAACAGATTTGATGATTTTAAGGACAATGGAAAACTCATGTCATGAGAACCAAAAACACAGAAAAAAATTAGGGTTTTGCCCATCAGCTCTTGTTAAATCACACATCTCTTTTAATTTAATTCAAACATAGAAAATGAGTGCACATAAGAAAAACCTCCCTTAAGATGACAATATGATTCTTCAGCCATTTCTCTCTTAAAGTTTAGGATTTTCTTATGTGATTTTTTTCTTTCCTTTTTTCCATTTGACACTATTAGGTAAAACAAGCACAGCAGTCTTGCTCTTTTGCAGGAATATTATTTACTGCAAATGGCTGTCGAAAGCCTCAAGTGATTCTCCATAAGCATAAAATCTGTTTAAAAAAATGAGAGGAGAAGAAACATTGTTACCAATTGAAATGACTTTTAAAAAATTGTATCAAGGTCTTCCTCTGGGGCTTTTTGTAGATCTTCTTCCTCCCTCCTTACTTCCTGTCTTTCATTCCTCTGTTCCTCCTTTTATATTTTTAATGTTTATTAAGTATGTACTGTGTCAGGTGCTATACTGGGCACTAATGATATATACACTGCACCTCGAAATTTCAGTCTTGGCCAAGATTGTTTAAATACTTGCTCCTGAGCATCTTCTACAGATGTATTTAAGTAGTTGCTCCTGAGTGTATTTAGGGCTATACGTGGAATATGGACAAGGAGGATGGGATGGAAAAGACGGAGCCATTGACCTGTCCAAGGGCAAGAGGTGCGGGGCAGTGGTGAAGGTTTCAAAAAAAGAGGAGTTATTTGACCTGATTTTCTTCTTTTCATTATTTTGAAACTTCATAGATACACCTTGTATGTGATTAGTATTGCTATTTCTGTTCCTTTTCTAAGAAGGTAAGAATATGGAAAAATTCTCTTTTCTGAAAATGGTCATATGCTTCAGAAAATATTTTTCAGTTTAATTTTTGTCATTTGGCTTATTCTGTACAGCTCAGTTTGTACAGTCTACTAAATTATCATTATTCTGTGTAGAAGCAACATAGGGTCTATGTGATAACTCATAGATATTCACAGATGAAAGGACTTAGTTACTGAGAAATACAGTTCAGATCCATTCAACAGTTTTAGGAAATGAGGAAAAAATATGCTAAAATCTAATATTAAAAGTCTAATGAATAGCTTTTACTGTTTAATTCCTTCTGCATTTCTATGAAAACTTTCTTTAACATCATTTAAGAATTTTATCAATGTTTCTTTGTTTTTTGAAAAAAAGAAAAATTAGGGATGCCTATAAAACTAAGGCACTAAAATGTTATTATTTAGTGTAAAGAATGACTCTGAGGCATTGTAAAAACAAAACAAAACAAAACACCTTAAGCTTGAAGCTTTCAACTTAATATTAAAATACTTAATATTTTCTTTTTAATATATGATTATTTTTTTCTTTTTAAAGGAATGGCTATAAGTAATAGGAATAGGTTTTAGGGCTTCATACGTGTTATCTTACTTTTTCTTGTTAATGGTGGTACAAAATAGTGAAGCTATAAGAAGAATCTTATCTTCCTAAGAAAAATAGATTCTTTTGCATTCTGCTCTCAAATTAGAGGAAAATGCTTATATTGAGAAGTAAAAATGACAGGTGAAAAAAATTTAATTTTTGTCTTATGATTTCTGGTAGGATATTATACATACATTACAGAACTCAACATATGCCTTCAATCACATTTTTAACAAATTGTGGTAATACTGCAATTTTGAGCATATTGTCTGCATTGGCACTTTGAGTAATATTCTATGTTTTTAATGTGTAATTCTTCTTTTGAAGTATTGAACAGTCCCATTTAAATGAAACACTTATTCAACCTGACTTATTTTCTCTCATTCACTCTCTGGTAGATACTGAAGTAGACATCAATGTACAGGCCCAAAAAGGTACTGAAGTAGTCAAAAAGAATTGAAAAAATAATTATAGTCAAATGTAGGTTTTTCTGATAGTCAAAGACATAAATATCTCAAAATATTTGATAATCCAAGACAAACATATATAAAATATTTTTTAAATACTTGAATAAAATTGATTTGGATATGTGATGATGATGATGGTGGTGGTGATGGTGATGATGATAACTCACATTTATTGACAGCATTTTGATTGCCAAGCACTACACTGAAGACTTTCCATGTATTAGATTATTTATCCTCCAAGTAGCCCTGTGAAGTGTATTCTATTATTATCAGAAGCTTAGAAAGGTTAATTGACCTGTCCAAGGTCTCATAGTAAAGAGAGAGTTTATGTAGTGCTGTCAATCAAATATTGGGTTGACCAAAACATCTTATGGAAAAACCCAAATGAACTTTTTGGTCAACCCAATATTTCTGGTTCTCTTTCTAAGAACATATTAACATTGCACTTTCCTAACCGCTCAAAATTAGGTGTGTCTGTGTGACTTCCTTTAATACACTGTGAGCAGAGTGACTTGTTTCAGCCAATGACATGAGAGCAGAGTGTTACCTCCAGTTGGAAATTCTCAGAGCCAGTGTGATTTGCCATATTCTCTTTCTTTTCCTCTGTAATGACAATGGTTATGTTGAATTAACTGGCTGCTCTATCAGCCTGGGTGGTAATGACAATGGGGCAACCAAGTATAAGGGCATATAGTATAAATAAGGAATAACACCTTGTTTTCAGCCCCTGGAATTTGGCATTATACAGCCATATAACCTAAATCATCTTGACAGGTAAAGTAGTAAAACCAAGGTGACCTTGGAATTGGTGACAACAATAAAACAGCAAATTATTACTCTGGAAAGCTGCATTTGAATTATTAACCACCTCTCTTTTATGATCCTTTTTTAATACAATGTACCATGCCAAGCTGATTCCTTACTTTATATCTTAAAATTTGGGAAACATATTAAGGGAATAAGAGCTATCTTTATTCCAGGAGCTCAAGAATGTTTTATTATACAGATATCTATTAATATAATTAAACCTATCTATAAATAAAAATTTTAAAAATCAAATAATCTTTATAGATGCTAAAAATGAATTTTAAAATATTTGATCATCTATTCTTGAATTAAAAAAAATTATATCTGCTTATCATCTAGGAACAAACTAAAACTCTCTTAATATGATAAGGAATAACTAAATACACAGTATATATCAAATTCCTTTGAAAAGCACTAGAGTTATTCCCATCAAAATAAAGACAAAAATACTTATTAGCATTGTCATTCAACATTTTTCTGGGAATTCTATCAAATGCCTTATGAAGAGAATATTAGAAAGAAGAATGTGGAAGAGAGTAGGAGAAAAAGCTATAGTTTATTTATACGTTCAGGAAAAGATTTCATATAAACTTAAGTCTGGGTTTTCCATGTACATAGTGTGTCTGGATCATTTGCTCTGGAAAACTTAATCTTTAACTTCTCTAGCATCTCCATAAGAAGGTTCTGGGGCTTTTAACAGAAGTTGCAGGTGGTAGGCAGGCATACACATGACATAGCCAGTCTCTGACAGTTGAGAGGAGGCAGGAGGGTACATTTGGCATCCTAGCAGCCATGGATTATGCTGATGAGAATGGTCAAAGGAGCTTCTCAAAGGACCTGTGCCAGACCGTGCTGGATCATCATCATCAGCTGCTGGCCATGTTGTAGAGAGGTAAAGGCCAGTTAGGCTTGCCTGTCTGTGTGCACCAAATCATGAAGTTTCTTATGTTATAATTGTATCCTATGCTGGTAGTGTGCACAATTTTCTGTGAAATATATCCCTGTTCCACTGTGATAGTCACAATGTAATATGGTGCCCTACTACTTGGAAAACCCAGGAGAACAAAATGAAAAATATAATGATCATCAAGTAGTTTTATGAAGTTAGACTTAAGGTAACAAAATGATTACAAAACAGAATTTTTATATACCCCCCAAAACATAAAATATAATGGAAAAATTTTATTCTTAATAGCAAAAACAATATAAACAACTTAAAATATATAAAAGCTGTGCTGGACTACATAAATAAAACCTACCTTTATTCAGGGACACAAAACAAAACTTTAATAATAGGTTAAAAAACAATAATCTAGGATAGAATAGTTTCATATTGTAATCTTAAAAATACTTTCCAAACTAATTTACATTTTACATACAATTCCAATAAAATTCCAAGGGTGGCATATAACGTAATTCCTTCAACATATGGAAATGAAAATGAGAAAGGGAATTTAAACAACTCTTGGGTCACAGAGACTATACAAAGTAAAATTATAGGATATCTATAAAATATTAATGAAGAAAAGACCATGTAGCAGATCTTATAAGAACAAGTAAAAGTCTGCTAGGAAGCCTACATTTGAATTTAAAAAAAAAAAGAACAAAATAACCCAAAACTCTACAGAAGGAAGAATGCATTTATAACAGAGAATTAATTTTGAGCATATTGGGAAAAAAGGAAACATTAGAACTAATAAGTAAACTCAAAATCTGGCTCATGTAAAAAAAAAAAAAATCAATATACCATTAACTAACTTAAGGAGAAGAAGCACACATGAAATAACAAATACTAAGAGTGGGGAAAAAAACACAGGTACAAACAAAATTAGAAGATAATTAAGTTATATATTTTCTCAAGTTTATGCAAAAATATTTGAAAATATGAGTGAAATGGAAAATATAATTTACCTAAAATGACCCGGAGGAAATGGAAAAATCTAACATAAGTTACCACAAAAGAAACGAAGGAAAGAATGTGACTAAAGAGGACCCTTCCACCACAAAATACCAAACTCTTAAAAAACAGACAATCCCAACGTTAAGCTTTCCAAACCATTCAAACAGAAAGAAAGGAACTAAATTCTTTTTGCAAAAATAACATAAAGTTAATAATCTTCACAAAGTTTTCACAAAGAAAGTAATAATATTTAGACCAGTTTTACTTAGTCTATGAACAAGATCATAACCAAGTATGTTTTAATCCAGAAAACCAAGGGCAATTCATTATTATGAGTTATTAACATAGTTTATTATTAATAGATCTAAAGGAAAAAAAAATATGTTCCAAATTGTTTAGACACAGATAAAGCATTTGATAAACTATAATGTCCATTAGTTATAAAGGTTCTTAATAAAACAGAAAAGATGGATACTTTAAAAATATTATGTAGCATTCCTACCAAATGTTAATGTCTTTTTAAATGAGAAAATAATAGAAATAAAAGTGCAGGAATTCCACTATCACTACTAATATTAATTAACACTTTTCTGGAAGTACTAACCAATGATATTAGGGATGAGTAATAAAACACACAAAAAATTGAGAATGTAAAGTAATGTAATTCATAGTCAATAATTAATAGTTTTACTAAAACTAAGAAAATCAAGTAAAAACTATTATACAGCATAAGATAATTTAGCATGGTCATAATATTCACATATATAAAAACAAGTTTAAAGATATAGTATAAAAAAGCCCCTTTTATAGAAAATATTAAATCATAAAAAATATTAAAATCCTGGAAAGGAACATGAAAAAAAATCAAGCTTTGTTAAAAAATGATAAAGTTAAAACAACTTTTGATGTATGCAAAATTATTTGATCACATGATGTCATGTCTTATCATTTGTCCATGGAAGCCTCAGAATCATAAAAATAACATTTCCCCACAACTTATACATTGAATATATCACAGTAAAAAACTGATAGAATTTTTTTCCAAAGGGAACCTAGAAAAATTATTTTAAAATTTGTATAGAAAAACAGGCAAAACTAAATCAAAGGAGTGCTAAACTTTTGCTCAGGAATTTGACTTTTGTTGAAAATGTATAAAACCGCAAGAGAATATCACTCTCAGAAAAATCTGGATAATCAACAAAATCATAACTTTTTTCGAACTGTTCAAAGAGCAGTAGTCACAAAAGACTAGGTATAGAAGAGAGAAAGGACACAATTTATTTTTCACTATTGATAGAACACTGAGAAAAGAGCTACTGTAAAAGTGAATTAGGAGAAGACAGATAAAATTTTTATAAATTCTTAAAGGAAAAGTGACGATCAGCATGTCAGTGAGCCCAAGCACTAGGGGACTCTGCACTCACTCACAAGCTAGTAGCCCTCGTCCTTAGAGACTCACAGGGACAAAACCCCAGCCATCTCCTAGACTCATCTCTCATATGAAGCCAAAGGGACAGAAGAACTACTAATTCTGGGGCATGGAAATAAAGAAGGAAAGGAAAGAAGACATCCCACCCCTGGTCCCAGGCAAAGGTAGATTGCCACTGAGGATAGAGTAGAAGTAAAAAATGTGTAGGGAAAGAGTGGGAAACTGCCTCAAACCCAAGACTCTGCACTCAGACAATGAAAAAGTCTGCTACTAGTAGAAGAGGTGCAGGAAACTCTCTCCCAGCTACTGCCCACACATGTGAGTCAGAATTCTGCTGCCATGGAAGGGAGGGATAAGAACCCTGATGAAACACCATCTCCAAGACCCAGGCTAACAGGGATTGCTCAAGACCTAAAGGCTGAACCAAGACAACAGAAACACCCAACCGAATGCATATGGTGAATAACGAGCAGTATGGCAGAACACTGCTTGGAGAGGAATAGAGGATGGAGAGAGACACCGCTCTGTGGTGGAGGCATGCAGAGACTGCTGAACTTCAAAGATAGATCAGGGATCTGAGGAAACCCTTTGGCACTCCACGCATCACACTGAGTACAAGGTGTGTGGTGCTCTGAAGGTAACAAATGCTAACCCAGCTTGACTCAATCCCCCATAAAATGGAGTGGACGAAAGAAGAGGTGTACCCATTTCTGAGAACAATTCCTAGTTACCACAGTTTCTACTCTTCTTCTCCACACAGCTGCCATTGTTCAACAAAAAATTAAAATGTCCCCCAAAGAGCCAGGGACAAAACATCCAGAGGTAAGGCAGTCTACAGAACCAAAACTTTGGAAAACGATATTCCTGTTGTACAAAGCTGTTTTGTCCCTTTTCCGCTTAAACCAATGTTTCTGAGTCATCTGGAGATAGAATTCCACCTCCTTTCCTATGGCCCATGACAAGGCATGCAGTCTCAAATCTCACAAGCCCATCTTGCCATTTAAATCCTCATCGTACCAGACTATTTGTTGTTTCCTGCACACACAAAGCTGCTTTATATCTCTGTATCTTCACCTATTCTACTTTGCCCTTCCTGAATTCCAGAACATTCATTACTTTCTTGTGTGCCTGAGGAACTTTTCAGTACTCTGCTCCTATGACGACTCCATAGTGAAAAAATGCCAGACGATGCCAGCTCCTCCCCCACATACAAAGAGACAGGCTGAAGCAATAACAAGTGCCTTTCTTCTATTTTTGTTGCTGTATCCATAGTGCTTTTTATTACCTTTTATATCTATCAAACAGCAGTAATTGTTTGGTTACTTATGTAGTTTTCCCACTGGATTGTAAACTTCTCTAGTATAGGGATGGTCTTATCTCTACCTGCAACTTAAAAAATAAAATTCTAGAGAGCCAAATATTTACTTCAAATCAATTGAACTGAAAATTATTAAGACTAATGTGAGAATGATGCTTGCCCATGATGGGATTCAAATGAGAGTATAATCCTTTAAATGAATTTGTTGTGATGAAGAAATTATTTGGAGGCAGATTTTTTTAAAAAAATGCTTTCCATCATGGTTCAAAATTTTAAACAATTATTAAGTTATGATTTAATTTTTATAGATGAGAACTCTAATATGACTGATAACTGAGAGCTGGTATTTAATTTATAAAAAGGATTTAAAAATGAATAGGCTTTTATTTCTGTTTCAGGCAGTACTATGAATAGATTGCCTTAAGACCCCTCCTGTTGAAAACAATTAAAAAACTGGAGGAAATATTAAAAATAAAATTTTTATGAAAGCATCTATGAACAGACAAGAAAGTAAGGAACTGGAAGCCAAGGCATCACGAGGGAAACACAACGCAAAAATCAGTTCCCCTTGAAGGAATTTTCTGTGTGGAAAAGTTTGTTTTCAGAGACTGTCTGGAAGTGTGGAACCTAGAAAAACCTCAGGTCTATACAAGATGGGATGCTCATGAGGAATCATCTCTCCACATCCCATACATTCACCTCTCAAGAAAGGACAAAAAAAATAGTCTCTCTTGAATTTGATACTGTATGGAGGGAATGAAAAGCTTTCTTTTAGACTTCATAACCACAAGCCATCTGATTTCAGTTTTACTGACTGAATTCATACTTCCTGGGTGGTCTCAATATTCAACATACAAGTATTCAGTGTAAAGTGGTCCTTGGTTAGTAGTGCCCTAGGGACCTGGCAGGACCAGACAAAAGCCCTCTCATAAAAATCACTGCAGCTCAGGGCTCAATATCTACAGTAATATGAGCTCACAGTAAAACAAAAACAAAGTAAAACAAAACAAAACAAAATAAGCAAGCATGTTGAGTGAGAGCCGGCAGAAAAAAACAAACCCAGAATCAAACCTGCAAAAATATTAGATATTGGAATTAGACACAAAATCTAAAACAATGGTTTGAAAATAAATTTCAAAAGTGAGAGTCTATAAAAATAACCAAGCATAAAATCTGAATAAAATGGGTTTATTAGTAGATTAGACAAAGGTGAAAAGCAAATTTGTCAACTGGAGAGAGATAGTGGAGAAATTTCCAAGAATGTAACAGAGTCCATTGGATGGAAAATAGAGAAAATAGGTTAAGAAAAATGGAAGATGGAGAAAGCTTAAAAATAAGAAATTGATACCTAAACATAATAGTAAAAATTCAGATGACCAAAGTTAAATAGAAAATTTAAACCCCAGCAAGCAGTACAGATAGTTACATTTAGAGACATGACAATTATTCTGAAAGATTATTTCTCCACATTAACAATAAAAGCTTGAAGAAAGGGAAATGATATATTTAATATACATACTGAGAGAAAATATCTGTCAGTGAAGAATTGTATGCTAGAAAAATGACGGGAATGGGAGCAATAGAATGAGCTTTTAAGATAAAGAAAACCTGGAATAGTTTGCCTACAATAGACAGCAGGAAGGAAAACCTCAAATGTGTAGTTTAGGAAGAAGAACCATCATCTCGGATGGAAGTTTTTTTCTGGGGAATCGATTAATAATTTCAATATTAACATCAATGATTCCAGATATATAAAAAAGAAACAACATTCCAGTTGCTTATATGAGAATAGCATAAGTTTGATACCAAAATCTCTCAAAAAGAGTGAATGAGGAAGAAGATCTCAGGCCATCTTAGCCATGACACTGATGCAAAACATTTTTTTTTTTTTTTTTGCGGTACGCGGGCCTCTCACTGTTGTGGCCTCTCCCGCCGCGGAGCACAGGCTCCGGACGCGCAGGCTCAGCGGCCACGGCTCACGGGTCCACCTGCTCCGCGGCATGCGGGATCCTCCCGGGGCACGAACCCGTATTTCCTGCATCGGCAGGCGGACTCTCAACCACTGCGCCAGGGAAGCCCTAATTTTACCTTTTACATTTAGAGTCATAATCCATTTTTAATGAAAGTTTGGAGATGTGAAGTGTATTAGGGACTACATTTTATTCTTTTGCATCATGATTATTTGGGTCAGGGATCCGGAAGGGTTTGGCAAGATGGTTCATTTCTGGTCTATGTTATCAGCGAGGGCCCCAGAGCCTGAAGGATCTACTTCCAAAATGGCTTCTTCACTCGTGTGTCTGATGCTCAGGTTCCTTAACCTAGGTCTAGAAATTGTCATAATGTCACTTCCTTCATACTCTACTGATGAAAGTGGTTACAGGAAAGCTCAGATTCAGGGGAAGGGATCACATCTTGATGGAAGGAGTGCCAATAAATTTGTGGCCATCTTTTATCCACCACAGAGTGATATTGTAAAGATCATTCTTTCCCCATTGAATTGCATTAGCATAGTTATGATAATTTAAGTGAACATTTGTATGTGAATCTATTTCTGAAAGCACTATTCTATTCTTATAAAGTTAAGTATATACTTACCATATGACCTAGCAATCGTATTTTTCAGTTTCTTCACAAGATAAATGGAAAACTGTACTAATATAAGTCTTTCCATGAATGTTTATAGCAACTTTATTCATAATTATCCAAAACTAGAAACAACTCAGATGTCCTTTAACCAGTGAATGGATAAAGAGACTGTAGTACAGCCACACAATGAAATATGTATTTAGCAATATAAAGAAAAAAAAACTATTGATTTATACAATATAGATAAATATTAAATACATTTTGCTAAAAAGAAGAAACCAAACTCAAAATACTACATGTTGCTTGATCCCATTTATATGGTGTTATTGAAAAACAAAGTTATACGGACGGAAAACAGATCTGTAGTTGCCAGGGTTAAGGAATGAGGGGAGATGTTGACAACAAAGGGGCAGCATGGGAGAATTTGGGGGGTGACAAAACTGTTTTGTATCACAGCTGTAATGGTGGCTTCATGACTTCATTTTTCAAAAGCCTTTGAACTGTATACCACAAAGAGTGAGCGGATAATTAAAAGCCAACTACAAAACAGCATTATACAGAATACTGCACTGTAATTAGTAAATTTGTTTCTCATAGAGGTGTGGGTTAGTAATTCTGAAACTATTTTCTGTGTCTATGATTGAAAAAAATAAGTAAATATTTTGTAGAAAATGAGAGCTGTTTCTTTCTTATTGAGAAAAAGGTTACAGAAAAGTGAACCCAGGCTTCCCTGGTGGTGCAGCGGTTAAGAATCCGCCTGCCAATGCAGGGAACACGGGTTCGAGCCCTGGTCTGGGAAGATCCCACATGCTGCGGAGCAACTAAGCCTGTGCGCCACAACTACTGAGCCTGCGCTCTAGAGCCCGCGAGCCACAACTACTGAAGCCCCGCGCACCTAGAGTCCGTGCTCTGCAACAAGAGAAGCCACCGCAGTGAGACGCCCACCCACCGCAACAAAGAGTAGCCCCCACTTGCCGTAACTAGAGAAAAGCCCACGTGCAGCAACGAAGACCCAACGCAGCCAAAAATAAATAAAATAAATAAATTTATGAAAAAAAGTGAACCCTGTGGTATTGCATTGGAGTTGGAGATATCTGTATGAACTTGTATACATATATATATTTAGCTCTCATTTTGTACAGTATATTTACTTATGTTTTCTATATATATGCACACAGATAAATAGATACAGAAGTAAATGTAATGTGTGTGTATGCATAAGTTAGTATACCTACACATATCTTCACAATACATACTACACTGAGAGGATCTAAAAGTAATGAAAACCCGGTAGCAATAAGTACACTTGGAGCCCAGATCTTGATTTCTAAATACCATTCTGCAATAAAAGGAACCAAGCCTCCTTGATGAAGTAGTTGATTGGGCAGGGAAAATTTGAGATGTACTTAAAACATTTTGTGGTACCAGAAAATAAGATAGGTCTTTAAAATATACTAACATGGATTAATTATATAAATATAATTTTGAGCAAACAAAGGTATATTGCAGAATACATGCAATATCATTCTATTTATAAGAAGTTTAGAAACATTCAGAAGTGAACATATTGCAAAGGATGCAAGCATATGTGGTGATTATCTAAAGAAAATCCAAGACATGATAAACATGCCATTTTGCATGCTAATTTAATTCGCTAAAAAAAAAAAAAATCATTGAACTTTCAACTGCTTAATAGCTTTCATAATCAGGAAGACTTCCTTTATCTCACGTACATCTTTCCACTGTTACAATTAATTCCATCTGTTTGGGTTCAGTAGCTCTAGTGAGTACATCCTCTGAGTAGTAGCCAAGCTTAAAATTGAATATTCATTTCAGCTTTCTTTCTCTAGAGTAAAAGATTAATAATTCCATGTCTTAAAGATCATGTTCTCTAATCATTTAACCATATTTGCATTTTTCCTCCGGTCTTCTCTGAGTTTTCCTTATGATATGGCTTGAAAACCTTGTTCTGTAGAATGCTGTGAAATTGACTACTCGAGTATATGAGTATACGGTGTTGGTGAACTCTTAAATCCTGTGTGCTATAACCTCTATGATATGTTTGCAACCCATATATAATGATTCCAAATTCAATATCCAAAAAAAGTTTTTAATAAGGTAGCTCTCTATTCCACAACTGCTCAGATATACCCAAGCCTTGTACAGTTGAAATCTCTCACTCTCTCTCTCTCCATTTTCTCAAATATTTCAGAGTATCATCTCTATCTATGTAGACAGCCCTTTTTTTCCAATTCAGATAGTTTGCAGTCATGGACACATCTTTCTATAAAATGTGCAAATAATACTATAATAAATATATAGAAATATAAATTCTACTTTTTTAGAGCATGTAAGAATTCATTATTTCAATATTTTCATATAATTTTATGCTTATACAATAAACTAAAAGTAAATTAATAGATACTGAGAGCAAGATGAAAATAATAATTACACTAGAGGTACTAAAGTTACTAAAATCAGAGACACATTTAAAATTTTTCTCTAAGTTTTATAAAATCTCCTGGCAAATAAGTGTATTAGATTTCTACTTATACTATATATTTTGATAATAATTTAAAGAGTGTTTATTATATTGCTGGTATTTATCTTCTTTATCCAAAATAAATGTAAACATGCTTTTATTCAAAATAATGTGATAAAAAATTGGTATAGACGATCTTACTTACAAAGCAGAAATAGAGACACAGACGTAGAGAACAAACGTATGGATACCAAGGGGGAAAGGGTGGGGGTGGGATGAATTGGGAGATTGGGATTGACACATATATACTATTGATACTATGTATAAAATAGATAACTAATGAGAACCTACTGTATAGCACAGGGAACTCTACTCAATGCTGTGTGGTGACCTAAATGGGAAGGAAATCTGAAAAAGAGGGGAAATATGTATACATATAACTGATTCACTTTGCTGTACAGTAGAAATGAACATGACATTATAAAGCAACTATACTCCAATAAAAATTAAAAAAAATAATATAATGAAAGGTAATGAAGCATCCTGGATTGGGTCCTGAGATAGAAAAAGATTATTGGAGAAACTAGTGAAATCTGAATGAAGTTTTTAGTTTAACAAATCAATGTCTCAATGTTAATTCATCAGTTTTAACAGCTGAACCACGGTTGTGTAAGGTTAACATTAGGGAAATCTGAGTGAAGAGTATATGGGACCTCTCTGTATTTTCTTTGCAACTCTTCTGCAACTCTTCTAAAAATCTGGAACTATTTAAAATGAAAAGTTTGTTTGAAAATAATGTTATGTTATTCTAGAATAAAATCTTTATTCCATGTAATTGATATATATATTAACTTTTACGTTTTTTTTTTTTTTTTACTTAAAAGGAGAAATTGAGTATGTTTCTAGAAATTCAGTTTCTAGGTGAATTATTTAATATTATAGCTTAATGGAAACCTTCATCTAGAGATTTTTCTATTGTATAAACTTATCCTACATAGTGTAAGATAATGAGTAGGCATTTTTAGTTTTGAAATAATGCTTAAAACTGTATTTTCTGAAAATTGGTTGACAGGTAATGTACTTTTGTAATTAGAAGTCATATAATATAAATGTTTCTTATTTCAGCAATATAGAACATATAATTGACTATGGAAGACCTAAATCTACTTTTGATGGAAAACATTTTAGGTGAGTCCAGTTATATATTCAGGATAAAGTTCCCTAAGTATCAACTAGATCCTCTATTTGGGGCCAAATGAGTGGTACAGATAAATGTTGATGTTCTTTAAGATTTTAACAAATAGATATGTAAAATGTAAAAACAGCATATAATTTGAGTGTGATTTCCTAAAGCTTAATAAGCAAGTCATTTAAATGAACTTGGGAAAAATCAAGTAATTTCTGAGCCTGCGTTTCCCTATTTGTGAAAAAAGATCAATCAAATATATTGGAATTCTCTGATATGCTATGAAGATAAGTCCAAGAGGGTGTTTAATCACTGCATGAAGATTCTATTTAAGTATAAACAATAAACTAACTGATTTGTAGCATTTGCAAATAGAAAAGAGAACTAATATTTTATCACAAATGCTGTGTTTTTATTCTACTACTGGTAGTAATAATAATACTAAAAAAATAAAGAGAGGGCAATTAGATTTGCATGGTTTCAATGTGTGTTTATTTTTAAAATTAATACTACACTGAATTTAAAGCAAATAGACTCTGAAAACTTGTGAAGTGAAGTTTTTCCTATGTTTATGGACATTTATGTTGATTCACAAGCAGAGCTGTTTTCTACTCTAGGGCGTGAAATGTGTAGCACATCACTGATTGGCTTTAATTTTTGTCAATGTACAAATCCCAAAGTGAACAACCTACACTTCCAGAGGACAAAGCCTTTGAAATAAATTTGTGTTCATCACACCCTGTGGCACAAGTAAAATAATCCTAAAGGTGAGAGAAGCTCAGTGAACATGATGTTCTCTTGTATGGAATGCATTCCTTCATATAACTGATTAGAGATTTGTACTATTCCTTTACTCTGGTTACTCCTTTCTCACACTGAAGCAGTGTTTCTCAGAATGGCTATCCAATCAGGAGGGAAGAACTGGGCCCTTTCTTAAATGCTACTTCCACCTCTGGTTGGCCAAGTCTGTAGTTCACTGCAATGAACTCCTCAGTATGTGACCACTTCCAATAAGACACCTTGGTAAACTCCTGATAACCCAACTTTTCAGTCAGACCCAGGAAGCTTCCTAAGCCTTCTCTTAAGAAACTTTAACTCTGGTCATATCTCATTGCAAGTCTGCCTGCCTGTCATATCAGCATTTAAAAAATTAATTTTTAATTTTTTATTGAACTATAGTTGATTTACAACATTGTGTTTGTTCCAGGTGTACAGCGAAGTGATTGTCATACATATATAATTCTTTTGCAAATTCTTTTCCATTATTGGTTATTACGAGATATTAAATATAGGTCCCTGTGCTAGACAGTAAATCCTTGTTGTTTATCTGTTTTATATATAGTGGTACATATTTGCTAATTTCAAACTCCTAATTTATCATTCCCTCCCCTGCCTTTCCCCTTTGGTAACCATATGTTTGTTTTCTGTGTCTGTGAGTCTGTTTCTGTTTTGTAAATAAGTTCATTTATATCTTTTTTTTTTAGGTTGCACATATAAGGGATATCATGAAATTTGTCTCTCTCTGACTCACTTCACTTAGTATGATAATCTCTAGGTCCATCCATGTTGCTGCAAATGGCAATATTCCATTCTTTTTAGGCTGAGTAATATTCCATTGTACATGTGTGCCACATCTTCTTTATCCATTCATCTGTTGATGGACACTTAGGTTGCTTCCATGTCTTAGTTATTGTGAATAGTATATAAGCATGTTTGATACATATCTTTCCTCTACTTACTTGCATTTGCCATCATTTGCTTTACCTCTCCTCTGGCAACGATTATCAATGGCCTCAGCTAAGACCTGTGAAGTCTTGGAAGGCTCATGAGCAGTTGGCTCTTCCACGCTGCTCCTGTCTGGTACTAGGTCCAACAACCACAACCTCCTTGCTGGAATTCCTGAATTAACTCCTTACATTTGGCACTTGAACTTTATCCAACAAGATTTAAGACAATTTGTAAAAGAAAACATAACATAAGGAAGAACAATTTGGAATAGGAACAGAACAGAGGTCAACAACGAAGAGCAGAAAGAGTAAATGTGACAAAGTCCCTGAGATGATCTGATTATTATAATTGGGCACAGAGTTTAATTTGCCTGGAAGCAAAGAGATTTAAGCTAGTTTTGTTTATATAGTCATAATAATTTAAATGCTACAAATTCACTTGTGGTGGGTTTTTTCTTAGAAATCAAATGTAAAATAGGTGTTTGTATAAGGAACATTAAGTTTCAGTGGTGAACTACTATGATTTTACAAAAATCTCTAAAACATGCTTAAAGAGATGATGTTTTTACTGGCCTGAAGGCTGAAAATTATGTTATAAATTTGTTAAATATTTTCTATGTCAACTAAATTAATAACTTTTAGGTCTCTTATTTTTCAATGATCTAATTAGTCATAGAAACAGGACTTTGGGAACCTAGATGAATGGGTGGGTGACATGCTAAATAGACTCTTTAATGAATGACTTATATGAGTAAATGGCAGGTCCTGGGTCACAGTAAATGTTGTTTTCCAGTTATAACCTAAATCAGAGAGATCCTTGATATTGGTCAAATTCAGAACTGTAATTTTAAAAGTAACAAGATGTGAGTGAGCAATTCTGTTATTTTGTTGTGAGATTTTGAGAGCGGATTTCTCATCTCACTGGAGTTAAACTCACTCTGTCAAGATAGGAGTAGCAGAAGATGTTTGTTAGAGCAAGTATTTTCTTTGAAGTGGGTAAATGTAATCCATAGAATTAGAATTAGACCTGGGTTTGATTTTAGTTCCATACTTGCAGATCATGAAGCATCAGAAAAGCAGCTGTCTCTGGCTGTGTCAATGAATGGTGCAGCTCCTGTAAACATCATTCCTAAAAGGGAAAGAATAGACATAATTTAGATCAAACTTTATATGAATATGAGTACTAGGATTTGTGTTGGGAGACAGGGATAAAATGGATGGGATGGACAGGGGTTGAATTTCATGATTCCATAAACTCTAATAAGGAAACATTACAACGCCTATTTTATTACAGAACATAGTGAATAATGTTTCCATTTAATAAGCTGTACAGTTAGGGTGAAAAACTAAGGGCATACACTTAATATGTTAATGTGCTACAGATTAACACACACACACAAACACACACACACACTGAATTTCCAGTTTTTTGATTTTGATGTTATGTAATAACAAGACCACCCAAAAGGTGGCACTAAAAAGCAGATAGTCATTATATGACCTTCAAGTAAACGTAATTTAATGAGAAAAAAAGACAAAAGAGATGGTAGATACACTTCAGTTTTGTTTTCTGTTTAAATGCATGAGTCATCTTCTTAGCAATTTATAGATAATAAACAGTAGAGATGCTGAGGAATGGCTTCTATTTTCAGTCCAACATAAAACATTTAAAATTGATTTATATTGTAGCTGTATATGTTTAATTCAATATCTTTCAGCTTTTGACTAGTGCTTTTTTTGGCATCAGAAGACATTGGCATTTGTAGGCTAATTTGATTTTCTTTGGAGTCATGCTTCTACTGTAAACTCCAAATGGAGAGATGCTCTTATCTGAATCCCAATTTATACATTACTGCATGTCTATGAGTTATAGAAAATGCTAGTAGAAAATGTTATCTTCAAGCTGATTTTTATTTTTTGCTTTTTGTTGTTGTTTTTGCCTGTGTGCAAACAACCAAGTCATAGTACAAGAAGATTAAGAATATAATGCATGTATATTGACACACATTTCAAATTGCTAATAAAATTTTCTATGAAAAAATTGCAGTAGTTACACATTCTAATAACTGACAAAAATGTATTAGTATCACTGCATACGAAAGTAGTAGTTGTAGTACAATAACAGTAAAAAGAGCCTGTTATAAATATTGATGACAAGTATATTTAAATAAATAACATAAAACAATATGCTACTTTTGTGGTTATTTGGGGGATGCAATAAATTGTACCGCACCTACCCATTCAGATTCTTTATCAGTTAAGAAATACAATGAAGGAGTCAACATATGGAGGACAAAAAATCACTCTTATTACAACTAAAACTGAAATTAGAGAATGTGTTTTGTGTGCGGGAGAATGTGGGCTTCTGAACACTGAGCCCCAAATGTATACAAACGTACTTAACTTGTCTCAGGAGTGCTTGATGGCGCAGGTTCTCTATATGAGAACAGAGCTGGCCCACAGAGAAGTAAAACAGAACCTGTGCGCAGCTGTTTCTCAAGGGAAAAAGAGAAGGAAGATGCTGGTTCCACTGGCCCAGGTCCTCATTCCAAACTTACCAGTTAGATCGGCTGCTCCCAGTTAGATAAGCTGTGTGGGAGCGAGTGAGAGGTGAGGGAAGCTGGGAGTATGATAAAGCTGAATCACTCTCCACCTAGAAGGAAGCACAGGGAGTAAAGAAGTATTTCCCATCCATCTACAAATGGTCTTTCTAATAAAGGTTCTTGTCCACTATGAAATAGTCTTGAGTATTCCCTGATAATAAGGTCCTGGAGTGATGGGGAAATTTATCTTGCATAATGTCTGTTCTCACAGAATTCTCCCTAATTAAGGAGAACACATGGATACTTGAATCAATGAAATAGCAAAACATGACAATTGCTAGCTCCCAGTTTTTGTTCTTCTGGAGGCTCAAGGTAATTTGGCTGTAATACATCAGATACATTCTAGGTCATCTTTATTGGTCAGCTTAGCTCTACATCAGTAAGTGGTAGCCTTTCATCCATGCTGAGTAGGGAGCTCCTAGTGGCCCTGGGCTCTTGGCCTTAAGATTTCAAGATAATATTTCTATCTTTGCTATCTTCCATCTGGTCTCTGACAGCAGGAGATATAAGTGGGTCTACTCAGAGAGATAGTCACAGGTCTCAATTTTTTCCTATAGGTAGTAATGTTTCAATGTGAAACACTGCAATGTTTGGGTTGAGAATTTCCCTTTCTATACCAGTGAAGCTGAGATGATTATTACAAATTTATTGTGATAGAAACAGTAAAGCTCACTAAGTATTGTGCTGCTCCTCTACATTTTATGGTCTACTTGCAGTTAGGTTAAAACCATAGGAGCTGAAATGAATTGAGTCACTTATAATCAGAGGCAACGAAAATCCTCTGCACAATTTTCTAGTTTCTCTCTTTGCCTGCCATAGCAACTGAGGATAATGCAGTACCAAATATTAGGGCTCCTGTTTGCTGGGATAACTGGGAGTTTGTTCAGTAGAGCTGCCAGATGACCCACATGGGAGTGAGAAATAAACTTCTGTTAAGTCTCTGAAATTCAGGGATTGTTTATTAATACAGCTTGAATTAGCCAATTTTGATCAATAATTATCAAGAGCCTTAAATATAAAAACAATCCAAGTTAGTTTGTAAGTTTCACTGGAGGTACTATGATTTTATTTTATTTTTTAAAATTTATTTTATTTTATTTTTGGCTGCGTTGGGTCTCTGTTGCCGCACGCGGACTTTTCTCTAGTTGAGGCGAGCGGGGGCTACTCTTCATTGCGGTGCGTGGGCTTCTCATTGCTGTGGCTTCTCTTGTTGCGGAGCACAGGCTCTAGGTGTGCAGGCTTCAGTAGTTGTGGCACGCAGGCTCAGTAGCTGTGGCTTGTGGGCCCTAGAGCGCGGGCTCAGTAGTTTTTGTTTTTTCTTTTCCCCAGAAAAGGATATTTTTTTACTCAAGTAACTGCAAATAGGAAACCAGAGGGTGGGGCCCCAGGCTGGGACAAATAATGGTTACCTCCCCTGACAGAACAGGGGAAAATGTGGCCCCTACACTGGACGGTCAACACAGGCCCCCCTCCTTACTCTGCTGCAGCATCCTAGGGGCAGGTCTCCACCTTCCCTGGGACTGGGGTAGTCAGTAACCCAGCCTGCTCTGCCCCAGGCCCCTTCCCCTAAGAGCATCTTGGGGGAGGCCATGAGGATGAATATTTGGCACTGCTAGCAGCAGAAATGATGGATGTCTAAGAATGAAACATTGAACAAAAAACAACACAACTGTCCAGAGATAGTTTGTAGAGAGGAAAGATGGAACCAGAACCTTGGGAGGTGGGGAGGAGCAGAAGGGTGGGAGTGGGCAAGGGTAGCTCCATGTTATTAGTGTCCTGAGTGAGGGAAGGAAGGGGAAACCAAGGTCTAGAGTGGAAGCAGACAGAGCACATGGGCTAAGTTGCTCCACGGCATGTAGGATGTTCCCGGACCAGGGCTTGAACCCGTGCCCCCTGCATTGGCAGGCAGATTCTTAGGCACTGTGCCACCAGGGAAGCCCACTGGAGATATTATTATTTTAGCAGAAAGGATTCAATGGAATCCTTTCCTTAATGGTGAAATTGTATACGTCTTCATAAATGTGAGGTGATAGAAAGTTTTTAGAAGGCAGGTAGACTTTGGGATAAGTTGAGAAATTCGTGAAGTCATGTTGAGCTGGGGACTCTCAGAAAAGGTGTGGTATGGCAAAACTGGCTTGGGTGTAACAAGAAGTTCCAGTTATATTTATACAAGATGAATTTATAGGTGTGATGGGTCTAGAGTCAGAAAACAATCTGAGAATCCACATGATGTCTTTGAGGAAGATGGGGAGTGGAAGTGGAAAGTTGAAAGCAGTAGGCAATAGGTCAGGAAGATGATGTTGGCAGTGATACAACATCTCAATAAGATGATATTGCACCTAATTAGCTAGTGTCAGAAAAAAATTGTATTTTGATGGGTACTTTATAGCTACACTAATTGATTTCCTGGAACATTCAGTGATAGGAGAGAGGGAGAGAGAGAGAGAGAGAGAGAGAGAGAGAGAGAGAGAGAGAGAGAGAGAAGGACCAGATATAAAGTATTAAAAAAAGCTAATGGCATGATATTGGAAGATCAGCATTCGTCTCTGCAGAAAGAGATGATGAAAAGAGGAACTAATATTAGGTTGGAGATGAGTGATTCACTCTGAATAAATTTTGTTTGAGATCATGGCAAGCACAATGGACAGTAGTATATATTAAAAAAAAAACACTAACATTTAATTAGAAGTGAGAACAGGAGTTACAGATTTGGGATTAATGCTGAGTGGTGGTGATTAATGCCCTAAGATTGTAATTATAGAGAGAGAAAATCATCTTACTGAGGGTCACTATGTAGAGACGAATAGGCAAAGGGTTGATGACTGAGGACTGTTCATGGTAGAAGAAGGAAGACAAGTTCTTAAAGGATTGTATTGTGTCTTTTGTGACCAGAATATCTTGTGCTTTACCATATGCATGTTGCCTTTTTTCGTTACAGATACCTATGAAACCATGTGTAAGTGTTTGCAACTTTTATTCCATTTGATTCCATTCTAGGAGAATATCTGCCATAATAGTCCTATCATCCTCCCATTTCTTGTACAACTTTCCATTATTTTTGTCTACATTCATTTACTCAGAGAATATTGTCAAAAATGTTTTATATTTCTTCTTTGACTCTCTTAATCTTCATCCTCTTCTTCTATAAAACCAATTCTATTGGACTGCCTTATACTCCAAGTGTGCTTGATGTATTAATATATGAAGTGTTGTCCCACAAAATCCAGAGCTTTGTGGACATCTGTTGTTTTTTCATTGTTTCTATGAGACTTTACAAATTGATTGAATCAAGAGAAACTTTACATAAATCTAGAAAGTTTTATCTGTTTGTCATTGAAATACATTTGTTATAATTCAGGCCTGGCATCTTTAGAGAGTCCTGAAACTCTACAATGTCTTGGTAGAAAGAAGGTTCCCGTGTTTACAAATAGAATGACTTAAAATATATTCCATCTAAATCTTCTCTGTTATTTGGATCTGTGTAACAGATACTGTATGCATTATTTCTGAAAATATTTTATGTGTCTTCAGTCAATAAAACATTTATTGAATGTTTTCATGTGCTTGGTGTTCTCCTAATCACAGAGAAGACAAAGATGAATCAGATAGAGTTTCAAACTCAAGGAACATAACCTGCCTTCTAGAAGGGGTGGCATACCAAGGAATAGAAAATGATATTATAGAGTGATAGATTTTGTGCAGGAGGGATGCACAGAGTGACTACTGTGCTAATACAAAATAGGATCAGCTCCCCTTGGCAGGGAGGGTGGGAGTGTAGGAGTTTGTCTGGTAAAATGAGGGCAGGGAACAGGAAGGGCATTTCAGGCAGAGAAGCAGCTGATGCCAGGGCCAGGAGATGAGATGATAGTGCTGGAAGGACCTGTAAGGAGCCCAATATGCTTGTAGCACAGGGTGGTGAGAGATGAATCTGGAGAGATAAGCAAGAGCCAGATCATGATAGGCCTCGCCTTTTCAATTGTTTGTTTAGTTACAGCTCACTCTTTTCCAGAAAAGTTTTCAAGTGCCTTGAAGGGCTGTGAATACCATGCTGAGACCTTGGACCTCTCCCAAACATGATGGCAAGTTTCAGAAGGGGAGCAATATGATCACATTTGCACTTTAGGAAATAATTGTCTTCTTATGGGAGAATGAACCACAAAAACAAAGTCAGAGGCAGAGGGGCCAGTTAGTAAGTTGCTGCAGTGTGAGGGGCTGAATTAAGGGAGAGGCTTTGGTGATGGAAAGAAGAGATATAAAGTAAACACAATCAACATGGTGTGCTAGTAAATATTTTCTCAGTGAATGAAGTGTGACTAATTAGATATGTGTGGTGAGGAAGAGGGAGAAGTTGAGCATAAATGACAGGTTCAGGCTTCGGAAACTTAATGGGTGACAAGAAAAGTCATTGCTTGGGTAGTGAATGCATTCCTTCTGAGTTCTTTGTGTTCCTGGGAATTGTAATTGTTGCGTATGGATTAATCTTAACTATAGAATAAACACAATAAGAGTAAGCCAGTGTCTTTCTTTCTTTTTCTTATAATTTTCCAGCACCAACAATAGGATTGATCACACAATTATGACTGATCAGTTTCCTTCATTTAATTGATTACAATGTAATGAATCCAGCATATGGTGCTGTTCATCAAAGAATGACTGACAGGTCTCAACTGACTATCAGTTGGGATTTTTGGTTGCATGCAATAGAAAGTGATTTTGACTAACATGAACCAAAGATGATTGTGGTGAATTACTGGAAGTTCTCAGCTTGACATAAAGTCTGGAGAAACAGGCTTGGAAATCAGCAGGTAGAAAAACAGATGCAGAGAACTGAACAAGAACCACGGGATAAACCACAAGTTTCAGTCCCTTTGTCTGCTTAATATTCAGATTCCAGAGAGTGCTAAATTATCAGTAATCTTGAGTAACATCTCCACTGCTTAGCTAGGGGAAGGTTGGGCCCCTAATTACAGCCCCACAATAAGGGAAGGGGTAATTCCCCAAACATTTAGAAATCACGGTGTTCTTAGGAAGACAAAAAGGCTGCTCACCAGCCTTTGTAAGTAAATTACAAATGTAAAATGTAAATAATTACAAATGTAAATTGTAAATTAAATGTAAATTACAAATGTAAATAATTACAAATGTCCAAATCAAGCTGGTTTGAGCTTTTATATTTTCTGTTTAGAAAAATTCTTAAAAACAAAAATGAAATTTTGTAAAGTATGGGCATGAGAAATTCATTTTCTGGCTAAAAGGAACTCAGATCTTTTTCAATTTAGCTACTCTCTTTGACAAAGGATTTACTCTATTATTTAGCTTCTAGAAAGTGAAACAGATATTTTAAAAATAGTAGGACATAAGCACTAAACTAATGAGACACAATAGGAAATTCTAGAATTGGAGGGAAATTTTATATAGGTCTTGCAGAGAAATTTGAATAGGTAGGGGGCGGAGTGGGAAAGAAAAACATGTGAGAAAAGGGAGGAACACACACAGAAAAAAAAAATTCAGTCTTATTTGGATAAACGTATTTGGATAAACTTCAGAGCAACCAAATTTCTTCAAACCAAATCTCTAACTCTTGAGTGTCCGGAGGAAACACCCGCCACTAATTACAGGACTAAGGTATGGAAGAAGCCACTTCAGGCTGTGGAATCAGTCATCCTGATGGTGGCTTTTAAGATGTGGCTGTGGTTGTTTGTTTGGTGGTAGAAGAGAGTTTAAATTTATTTCCACTGGCCTTGGTAGATGTTGATATTTCTTTCATCTCTCATCTTACTCCAGAGCTAGGGAGATAACTGTGCCAACTATGGCTTTGTTTGGTATGCCAGACAGTCCTGGTGCTGCAAAGTCAAATCACCCTGAAGGATGTTTATGTAAATGGGGGAAGAAGTTTTGCTTAGAGATCACTGTGATGATTCCCTACACTGTCCTTTTTGAGAAAATAAGTTAAAGGGGCTGGTTTTATGACTGATTCTGAAAACTCTGTAAGAGTTTTAAGTTGATGTGTATTTGAAATCACAATTTTGATGATGTCTCTATTTTCTTTCATTTCGAATAACTTTTTTTAAAGATTATAAAAATTTCTCTTTTTCTGCAAAGATAAGCTCAATTTTGAGATGGCCCATATTCCTTTGTAGGGTAAAATAAAGATGAAACATTAGACATGATGGGTAAAAAATACTTTTTGAAAATCCAACTAGCATTTTCTGTGAGAAATGTGGTTATTATATTAGACATGTTATATCTGGCTTAATAAATCTGTACAGTTGATATTATAATTTTCTCTAGAACTTTTCAGTTTTTCTTTTCTTTTTCCAAGCTAGCAAGATGTCCTAGACAGTAATGAATTATAGTTCATTTATTTACTTTTATTATTTTACTTCTTGTGGGTGTGATTTTTTTTCAGTCTCTTGGTAGAAAAGATGATTATGGAAGTGCAGATGAGAAGGAGTAATTCTGCAAAATTTGGAAATCATATAGCAGAGCTGCCTAAGGAGTAAATTTAAACTATTTTAATTTGTCACACAGAAAAAAGACCTGACATATTCCTCTGTTTCTGAAATGTTTTTCTATCCTTACTGCTAGGAGAATTAATACACTGACAGGGGTACTATTGAGCACATTAAACATCAATTTGTGAGCTGGACTAGACAATTTCTTAAACTCATTCCAAAAATGAATACAGTTGTTCCTAGGTGTCTGTGTGGGATTGGTTCCAGGATCCTCGTGGATACAAATGTCCGAGGATGCTTGGATCCTTTTTATAAAATGATGTACTACAGTCAGCTCGCCATATACATGGTTCTGAATCTGGGGATACTGAGGGCCGACTGTATCTATGTTACTGGTGTTGTCAAGGTTGTGGTCAAGGATGTGAGCCAGACTGCCTGGACTTGTTTTTTTTGTTTGTTTGTTTTTAATTATTTTTCTTTTCTTTTTCTTTCTTTTTTTTTTTTTTTTTTTGCGGCACGCGGGCCTCTCACTGTTGTGGCCTCTCCCGTTGCAGAGCACAGGCTCCGGACGCACAGGCTCAGCGGCCATTGCTCATGGGCCCAACCGCTCCACAGCATGTGGGATCCTCCCAGACAGGGGCACGAACCTGCGTCCCCTGCATCAGCAGGAGGACTCTCAACCACTGCGCCACCAGGGAAGCCCTTAATTATTTTTCTGTTTGTTTTACTTTGTTTTAAGTTTAAAAAAATTTTATTTTATATTGGCATATAGTTGATTAACAATGTTGTGTTAGTTAGTTTCAGGTGTACAACAAAGTGATTCAGTTATACATATACATGTATCTATTCTTTTTCAATTTTTTTTTTCCCATTTAGGTTATTACAGGGTATTGAATAGAGTTCTCTGTGCTATACAGTAGGTCCTCTTTGGTTATCTATTTTAAATATAGCAGTGTGTACATGTCAATCTCAAACTCCCAAGATGGCCTGGATTTGAATATCAGCTCTCAACCATAGAATCAGCTACCACCCACAAGTTGCAAACAAGTGGTTTTCTGTAGAGCTATAACCATATATACTAGTTGATGCAGAAAAATCTTGAAATTTCACTTTATCAGTTGGCTTTTCATTCGATGGTTCTGGAGAGAGTTAGAAGTATTTGTGTATGTCTTGATACTACCAGGCTATCTAAGAGGAAAACTTTGGTTGGTTTTTATAATGCTGCTATTCCAATCCATTTCACGTGGAATACAGTTACAGCAGAAACCACTTTGCGCTAGCTGTTTTGTATAGCATAGTCCACTACTTTATAATACGGATGAGATGAGCAGGTGGGTGGAGATCAAATGGCATCCAAGATAGACCCTCATTTGTCTTGTGAGTCTTTATTACAGTCTGGGAAAGAGGGTGTGATGGAGGTGAATATTGAGATATTGCCCCATAAATGGCAATCAAGATCCCTTCTGATGTGGGATGTAGAATGTTATGCTGGTGATGAAAACTTGGTGTTTCTTCTTGGTCAAATTTTTACACGGATTTACTTTAGCATTTTCTTAGTCATGTCCACCCTCCTTTCAGGCTGTCATTAATTGAAGGTGATGAAACACATGTGATAACTTGGACAAATTCCTTGAACTAAATTAATTCAGACTACCATTGGCAATAAAATTGTGTGACTCTTTGTGCATTGGGGGATTATTTCAGGAGAGGTTTGAAATGGAAGTTACTGGACCCGAAGCCATTTTGAGCTCTCTACCAAAATCAAAAGTTTTATTCCCTGAGAAAAGCCTACAAAATTGTACTTTACTCAATTATATTTCCTGATAATTTTTCATGGATAGTAGGTGTCCCTGATCTTGTAATAGAAGAATAGATTCCCAACTACAAAAAATTTGTCAGACACAGTTTTATTCCAATATGCAATAAGTGGACTTTGTATGATTCTCTCTATAGTTCTTTTTTTTCCCCCCAAGGGTAGTAGGAGGAGTGGAGAAGGAATTAAAATAAGTGAAATAAGTCACCATAAGAAAGTTTTAAAATCTTGCCTTATTTTTAGAATTCACATTTCTTGTGTTACTGCATCTTGATTTGGGCTGGATAATACCAATGGCACTTTTTTGGAATCGGAGAAGTTTATACCTATTTTTCACTCTGATATACATATCAAAACTACTTAGAACTCTCTAAATTTTTGTCATGGGTTCATCATCTCTTCATGCAAAAGTGAAAACATAATTACTATAGGGCAACACATCTGGAAACTGAGTGGCAAGATCAGGTTGAAGCCATGGAACATTCCAGAGAGGCCAACATTCTAAATAAAAGCAGCTTAAACTCAGAATGCTCTTCAGTAAGGATGATGGTTTTGGCTTCTGCAGTGACCTCATTGATGATCTGCCATTAAGAAGCTTTCAACAAGTAAATTTTTAAAAATTTGCCCTTTGGAAAGAGGATGAAGAGTTTTATTAACAGTAAACATTAGATACAGCTATTCACTTAATTCAGAGTGCTTTTCAGATAGTCTCACATTGTCATTCTTTGCTTCTAGCACTACATTGTTCTATATAATCGTCATTAGCCACGTGTGCCCATTGAACACCTGAAATGTAGCTACTGAGACAGAGAAACTGAATTTTCAATTTAATTTAATTTTAATTCCTTTAAATTTACAAATTGAACATCAAATATCTCATGAGTATTTTAATATTAATGATATGTTAAGATGGTAATATTTTGAATGTATTGGTTTAAATAAAGCATATTATTAAAGATTTCACCCGTTGCTTTATACTTTTTTGTCGATGTGACTACCAAAATATTTTAAATTACATATGTGGCTTGCATTATATTTCTATTGGACAGCCCAGTTCTACTTTGTACTTGTTAGTGGCTCAAAGATGTCTAAATTACCTAGATGCACAATCTCTCCTCATTTTCTCTCACATAGAGTGATGATTATATATCTGTTTTTCATTAATTGATTTATAGGTCATTCAAGAAGAAATGACTTTGATTCTTCCATGTAATTTCCCAGTTTCTTGGAGAATATCTTGGGTTTTTTTTCTGAGAACAAGTTCACTATTATCAAATAGTCAGTCACCAAATGTTCCCCAGTTTCTTTCTTCCTTGACTGTCTTTAATTCTCCAGCCTAACACATGCCAACAATTGTAAGCACGTTGTCAGAATTTTTTTTTTTTTTGCTTATATTTTCAATTAAATAATGCCTCCAAGATCTCTTAATTTAATCTGCTTCCATCCAGCTAGTGTATTAGCTCCTCTAGATTTCTGAACTTGGCCTTAAACCTCTGCTCTCTCCTTGTCACATCCCAGATCCTTTTGTTGATCCTGATTTAAATTACTTCCCATGGTTTCCTCAAAATACTGCTTCTTAAGCAATGTCTTCCCAATTTCACACCCGGATTCTTGGGATCCAGGATATATCAGACTGGATGCAAAAGCACTGTTGCCATCTTACACCCTTCCAGGTACTGCACATAGCACTGTAGAGGATGACAGGGCTTCTGATCTCATGTGACCCACAGGCTAGTGGGAGAGGCCCAAAATAAACACTTGTGCTTTTTCCAGGCTGCTGGAACCTGCCTTGCCTGCAAGCACAGAGAGGGGAAATGCCTGAGAATTTAGTTCTCCCTGAGAACAGCTCTTAGCCAGTGGCTGATATGTGGGTGAATATAAATACTCCATCCCTTAATCAGGACAACTCTTCCGTGAGACTTCATGGAACACAAAGTGCCTCTGAGTTATTGAATTTAAGTTACACTCTGTGGAGCTTTCATTGCTACCACACACTTTCTTCCCCTCCTTCTTTTTCTGGATCCACATCGTCACTTGTATCCTAGAAATATGTCAAAAATATTGCTTTCTGAAAATTCCTCATCTCCTTATTTGATTCTGGGGAATCCAACCCTATGTCAGTAATCTTACTAGAATTGGTTCTAGGAAGCTGACTCTCAGGATGAGATCCTGGAATTGGATCACTCAATGGCCAGATGGCAACAGACATCCTGTTGTTTGTGGTAAGTGAAGGGGTGATAACCTCTGGCCTGCTGTGGCATTACATTTGTTGATACTTTTACCTGCTGTGAATTGGGAAGGGATGCAAGTGAAAGGGGATTCACTGAATTATACAATATCTAAAGAACTGGATAGTTATGATAGTTATAAGAAATATGGATGAATAAAAAACAATGTCCTACTGTATAGCACAGAGAACTATATTCAATATCCTATGATAAACCATAATGGAAAGGAATACTTTAAAAAGAATGTATATATATATATATATATATATATATATGTATAACTGAATCACTTTACTGTACAGCAGAAATTAACACAACATTGTAAATCAACTATACTTCAGTAAAAAAATATTAAAACGGAAACAAAGAAAGATGGAGCTGTTTAGTTGCTGCTAATTGATGTACTGGAGAGAGAAAATACTAAGCCTTGGTTGGCCAATTATCACTTCATGGGGGAGGAAGAGATCAAGAATTCTATTTTATAGATGTTTAGTTTTATCCAAGGAAGATTTCAAGGAGAGGTTTATGTGACTGTAGATGAGGTCAAAGCTAGAGATATAAATTTTCAAATCATTGCTATACACATGGTTGATATAATTTATATTAATCAGAGTTCTTAGTACCAAACAGCAAAAACTCGAAGAAACCATTTCAAGAAAAGAATATTGAATGGATGTTGGGTAACTCACAGAATTGCCAGAGCGGCTAAGAATGAGGCTCAGGAAATTGTCATGAACAAAGGAATCCGGAAGCTAGCCAGAACTGCACAGACAACGATAAAGCCACAGATCCTGTCCAGAGAGGACACTGCTACCACCACCACTGTACAGTTTGGTTTCTCAGATTATACAGCCTCCACTTCTAGCTCTGATTCCTGGATGCCACTGTAGGCACCACTGCTACTGGTGCCCTGGAAAATGGATGTAGCTGCAGCTGGCATTGGAGCAGATTTCCTGTCATCTCTGTTTCTGCATCTCACAAGCCCCAAAGTTGAAGAGTGGTGGATTCTTCTGATTGGACAAGCCTTGGCCATGTGCCCGTGGGTCATGCACCAGCCACCAGTACGGTATGTGCCTTCTGAAACTTAGGAGTATTTTGGACATTCAACCATGTTATTGCGTGTATCATGAAGCTCCTTCCTTTCTATTGCTGAGTAGTATTCCATTGTACTGGTATGAAAAATTTGTTTATATTTTAAAATATCCTTGTCTTCATCAAGTTCTCAAATAGTTTTTTTTCTATGTTTTCTTTTGGAAGCTTTATAACATTAGCTTTTAGGTTTATGATCCATTTTGAGAAAATTGTCTATATGGTATGAAATAAGTGTTTTTTTTTCCTCCAGTGAAAATTAATTAAAAAATCATCATGCTTTCCTTGTGGCACAGTGGTTGAGAGTCCGCCTGCTGATGCAGGGGACACGGGTTCATGCGCCGGTCCGGGAAGATCCCACATGCCGCGGAGCGGCTAGGCCCGTGAGCCATGGCTGCTGAGCCTGCGCGTCCGGAGCCTGTGCTCTGCAACGGGAGAGGCCACAACAGTGAGAGGCCTGCATACCGCCAAAACAAAAATAAAAACAAAAACAAAACCATCAAAAATATAATAAAATGCATTATTTATTTCTGATTAAATAAAACATGTTCATTGAAAAGAATTTGGAATACCGAGAAAGACAGAATCATGAAAACTAAAGTCATTCATTATTCAACTACCTAGAAATAAAACTATTAACATTTTTGGAAAAAGAATAATAAAATAAGTGTTGAAGTTCATTTTATTCCCATATATATATTCAGTTTTTCGACCATAATTAGTTGAAAAATTCCTTTCTACATTGTTTTTCCTTAGCACATACTGAAAATCAAATGACTGTATACATGTGGATATATTTTTAAGATTTCTATTATATTTCATTGAGCAACATGTTTATACACTTGAAAACACCACCCTGTCTGATTACCAAAGCTTTGTAATAATCTTGAACTCAGTACAATTTCTCCAGCTTTGTTGTTTTCAAATAATTTTTGTTGGCTATTATGATCCTTTGAAATTTCAACCAGATTTTGAATCAGTTTGTTAATTTTTATTTAAAAAAGATCCCTGTTGAAATTTTGATTGGAATTATCAATAGATTGATTTGGGAGAACTGATATTTTAATTTGTCTTCTAATCCATGAGCATGGTATATCTCTCCATTTATTTTTCTTAATTTCTTTCAATAACGTTTTATAATTTTCACTATAGAAATCTTACATGCCTATATTTATACCCATACCTAAGTATTTTATGTTTTTATGCTACTGGAAATGATACTTAAACATTTTATTATTCCATTATTTGTCACTAGTATATAGAATTATAATTGATTTTATAATATTAGTTTATAAATATTGATCTTTAATACTGTACCCTGTCACCTTATATTATTGTAAACTTATCAGGATGTTCTAGGTAGAGTTTTTGGGTAGATTGTTCTTTTTTAATGTGTGCTATCGTATTGTCTTCAAGTAAAGACAGTTTCCTTTTATTCTGTTTGCTAAGAGCATTTATCATGAATAGGTGTTGAATATTGTCAAATGCTTTTTTTTGCTTGTTTATTGAGATAATATATTGTTTCCCCCTTTTTCTGTTAGTATGGTGAATAACCTTGATTGCTACTGAATTATTGTTATATTTTTTGGGGGGTGTGTGTGTATATATCTTCTCATTTTTGTTTTTTTCTTTGGATAAATACCCAGAAGTGGAATTGCTGGATCATATGGGAGTTCTATTTTAATTTTTTGAGGAACTGTTTCCATAGTGGCTGCACCAATTTACATTCCCAGCAACAGTGCACAAGAGATCCCTTTTCTCCACATCCTTGCCAATGCTTTGTTTACCATAAAGTCTGCTTCGCCTGATATTGATGTAGTTATACCAGCATTCTTTTGGTTGATATAAAAGTTAGTGTATCTTTTTCTTTCCCTTTACTTTCTGTGCTTATATTTTATGTATATCTCTTATATAGGTATGTATCTGGGCTTTGTTTTTTATTGAGTCTGACAAATTGTCTTTCCACAGGATAATTTAGTTCTTTTAAATTGAGGATGAAGATTGGTAATATCTCGATTTTTAAATTTTTTTTAAAATTTTATTTATTTTTTTATACAGCAGGTTCTTATTAGTTATCCATTTTATACATATTAGTGTATAGATGTCAATCCCAATCTCCCAATTTATCACACCAGCACCTCCCTGCACCAGTTTCCCCCCTTGGTGTCCATACATTTGTTCTCTACATCTGTGTCTACTGAATTATTAACCAAACTTGCATTCTTGTGATAAATCCCAATTGGTCATTCTGTGTTAATTTTTAATTGTTTTATTAGATTTGCTAATCTTTGGCATGGATTTTTGTGTTTATATTTATAAAGAAAATTGGTAGTTTTCTTATAATATCTCTGTTTTTGGAATCTGAGCAAAACTGGCACCATAAATAAGTTGGGAATTGTCCTCTCCTCTTGTCATTTCTGGGTTTATGTAAGATTATTATTTTCTTCCTACAATGTTCAGTAGAATTCACCAGTGAAGACGTTTGAGCCAAACAATTTTTTTTTTGGATGCTTCTCCTTTTCACTGGTTTTCAATAATGTGATTAAGACATGCCTTCTTTTGGTTTTCTTTGTCTTTATCCAATTTTTTGAATTTCCTAGATCTGTGGATTTATAGAGGTATTAGCCAAAGAGTGCAAAGTTTCAGTTACGCAAGGTAAGTCCTAGAAATCTGCTGTACAGTATAGTGCCTGAAGTTAATAATACAGTACTGTATATTTAAAAATTAGCTAAGATGGTAAATCTTATTTTGTGTTCTTATCACAAAAATAATAAGAATAAATAAAGAGGAACGTTTTGGGGGTGATAGGTATGTTTATGACATAGATTGTGGTGACAATTTCATGGGTATATACTTATCTCCAAACTCATCAGGTTGTATACATTAAATATTGTTGGTCAATCTTACCTCTATAAAGTGGTTTTAAAGACATTTTGAAGAAATTTTGGCCATTCTTTTTTTTTTTCTTTTAATCTTCCTTTTCCTCCTCTTTTCTGGAAGTCCAATTGTTCTGCAAGTAACTGAGGTTCTGTTTATTTAATTCTCAATTTTTCCCCTCAGTACTTCAGTTTCCATTTCTATTGTTCTGTCTTCAAGTTTATTAATCCTTTTTGTCTTGTCTCTAATCTGCTATTAAGTCCTTCCTGTTAAATTTTCCTCTCAGATATTATGTTTGTGAGCCCTGTAAATTACATTTTTTTAATCTGTCATTTCTCTTCTCATTAGGTTCTTATTTTCATTTAAATCCTTAAGAATATTTATAACCTTGTTTTAATGTATTTGTCTACTAGCTGCATCATCTCTGTCATTTCTCAGTTAATTAATAAGCAATAGTCCTCCTGATTATCAGCTATGTTTCCCTGCTTCTTTTCATGTTCAGTAACTTTTTATATGATTATAGACATTGTAAATATTATGCTGATATGTATATGGAATTTTCTGTCTTCATTTAAAGAATATTGAAGTATATTTTAGCAGGAAATTTAGTTGCTTATGGATTATTTTGAACTTACCTTTTAGCTTTTCTCAGAGTGACACAGAGTAGCCCTGCAATGAAGACTTCTTCTGGGGTCTCTGTTGAATGCCTCAGGGGTTCAACAAGGTTTCTTCCATTTGGGTAGTCGATACAAAATAGTCCCTCAGCCCTGAGTGAGCTTTTGATTTATTCAGTTAACAGCTCCCTTGTAGTTTATTATTTTTGCCCAGTTTCATAGGCATTATACCCTATGCATTTCTTAGTTTTACCCTTCACGTATTGCTTAGTATTCAGCCAAATTATCAAGAGGCCCATGCAGATTCCTGGAGCTATTTCTTTGGGAGCTTTCTCAACTTTTGTACTCTGCCCTGCATATCCAGCTTTCTCAGCCTCTTCGAACTTTAGTCTCTGCCCCAACAATTCAGCAGGACTGCCATGCTTTGCTTGGACTCCTTTTCCTTGCTTTGAAATTTAAAAAATGCTTTCAGGAAGAAAGTTGCAGTGATCATATAATTCACCTCATTTTTTTCTTTTCTCTCAGGTAACACAGTCCTGGACTGCCAGTTGTCCAATGTCTAAAAACAGTAGTTTTGCGTATTTTGTCAGTTTTTATCATTGTTTATAATGAGAAGGCAAGTCCAGCTCCTGTGACTGTGTCACAGGCAGAAGTGGCAGTCCTTTGTTAAAATTTTAATCTATTTTGAAATTTAAACCTGTGTTGAAACAATAATTTGGGGTAGTTTATTTCCAAAACCCACAGGCTCCTCATATATGCTGGTCTTAAGTGGAATTAGTAACAGAAGCTTTTATTTAGGGAATCATTAGATAGCTCTGACTGTCAGTATCACAGTATGGTCTCAATTTTGAGGATAAATAAAGGAGAATAAAACCTTTTAGCAAACAAATTTCCAAAAGCAGCCTCAAAACAGCTAAATGTGTTCTGTTTGTTTCAGTTTTTCATTTATAGTTTTAAGAGTAAAATTCATGTTCTCTAGAATGAGTTAGTACCGCTGGAAGTTTTTCATGCCTCTATCTTATTTTATATACTAGAATAATATTCTCGCATCAGATTCCAACACAAATAAAAAGGCACGAAAAAATCAGAACATCAGCAAAATAATCCTGTATTGCATCTAAACTTCTTTCCTCTGTTCATGAATATTTTGCCATGCAGGTAAATAACACAAAAGGACCAACTAAACATTAGTGCCTCTTTCCTGGAATATAATGTATAAAGATGAGTTTCCTGGCATATAATGTGTAAAGATGAGTTTCAGTGTTACACTTTGGAATCTTTAAATAGTGTTCTATCCCCAAACAAAACTTTAAAGAGTTCCCTTGTGGTTCAAAGTGATGTCTAATCAATGCTTCTAACATTTGTCACAGTCTCATTTTGATTTCTTTATCTGCTTTCACTCCTTATGTTCTATCTGTTCTTGCTCCAAATCAGACCAGCACATCACAAAGACAGCACAGGGCTTTGTGGCTGGAAAATTCCAGGTTTCCTAGTGAGGACCCGAAGTCCTATGTACTTGGCGAGTCCCTGAAACTCAAAGTAGTGTTAATTTTGGTCAGTGTCTGTGGTGGAGAGGAAGCCAATAGCGAGGTTGGACAATGGTACCATGCTTGCCATAGAAGAGCATGCTGAAGTGACATGGAAATGTGAAGTGTTGTGAGGACATGAATAAGGACCTGATCCCTTTGAATCAATAGGTGAAAGGATGTTGTTAACAGCACTGGCAGGTCATTTTACTTCTAGTCATGAATTATTGATCTCTTCCTATAAAAATGCAACAGGGCAGGTGACCACAAATTTTCTAAGTAGTTTTGGCATCATCAGCTTCTGGTCACCTCTCTGTGTATGTGTTTTCTTCCACAGGTAAATAAGCTAACTCCAGCTGTTCTGGTGTGTCAACTCTTCCAACAAGCTTGGTTCTTAGCTCTGATTTGACTGCATGCAATCCAACCACTGTCTCCAACATAATATTTAGTTTGACTTCTCATTTCCTAGGTCCATAATACACATCATAGATTCTTGTGTGATTTCAATATATTTTTATTCAATTAAGCAAGCATTGAATCAACACTCAACTTGGGTCAGTAGGACAAAAGATGATGCAGTATTTGAAAACATTTACAAAATATACACGGTACTATTTTATGTGTAAAGAATTTTATGTGTAAAGAATTATCATTTTACTATCATTTATCAATTTACTTAATAAATTATCATTTATGTAGTAACTTGAGGTTTAGAAGTATCTTGAGGTACTTAGAACATGGTAGGCATTAGCATTATCTAGGATCAGGATGTAATATTCTGATCATCTTCTCAAGTCTTCTTACATCTTTGGTCAACATTCAGGGAAGTTAACAGTAAATGATTATAGGTTGAGCCAAGATGTAAAATTGTGGTTTAAAGGATGGAGATGTGACCATTTTCAAGGCATTTTTACTTGGAAGTCATTATTTTTCTGTCTGGCTGCTTTTTTTTCCTTCTAATTTTCCTATTGCTACTAAGTTACTTACCTTAGTTCAGAGTAATGCTGTCAACTGATAAAAAATGCACAACGTGAGAGTTGCGAGTTAAATTTTATTTGGGCCAAAATGAGGACTCTAGCCCAGGAGACAGCATCTCAGTTAGCTCTGAGAAACTGCTCCAAAGAGGTAGGGTGGGGAAGGTCAGTATATATGTGATTTTGGTGAAGGGGGAGTATATGTAATTGAGCACATTTTTTTGTGGAAGGTTTCTGCTAGTCTCGGGAAGGTTACTGCTAGTTAAGAGGAGTGTACATCACCATGAAGGATGTTAGTGCTTTTCTAAATATGAGGAGATGCAAGAATTGGGCTCATAAAATCTTCTCCTGAAAATATCTAACTATCTGAAGACCTGTTCTGCCAGTTTCTCCCAGAGCGCAGAGTGCCTCATTTCTGCTCTCCACCTGAACTCCTTTCAGGGGATGTTGAAGGTCAGCAGCTGCAGCAGCACATGATTTAATCCTTGTAGAGATAGATGGCAAGTGCCAATTTGTAGTTGACAGTACTTTCGTACTTTTTGCAAAGGTAATAAGAAAGATACAGAGACATTAAATTTTAAAAAAAATGAAAGGGCATGGTGTGGGAACAAAAACTAAAAAGGTGAGCACAATTGGGGCCTGGGGAGTTTGTGGAAGAAAGGAAGTCTAGACCCAATTTTGTTTGATGTTTTGAGTAAAGCTTTATCATTGTGTACTTCTTAATTCGTCTGGATAAGTCTAGTTAGTACTCGAATTCAGTTCATTGTAATCTCATTTTCGTTTTGTGACTTTTAACACTTACATTAACAATAGATTTATCAATGTGTTGGTGTCATTTGTGGACACCAATTTTATGGAATGATCTACATGGACGTAAATTTGGCTTTAACTTCTAAAGTCTTTAATTCTCTCAGATACACACATATTCACATTCAATTTAGGGAAAACTATATTTTTTAAAGTTTTGTCACCGGAGGTCACAAGAGTTAAGCAATCATTCTTTCCCAACTTTTCCTTCTCATATTCTTTCTGTTTTACTCAGTGTGCCTCTGTCTCTCTTTAGTTTTACTCACGAGTTGATTTTGTGGGTATATTCAGTTTGCCGTTCATGAAATGTGACTGGAAGTGAAGTTCCATTAGAAGTTTAACACAAACATGACTGGTTTATTTCAGTGTAAGCCCATCAACGAAAGGTGGAAAAAGTTCCAAAAAATTCTGTTTGCTGGAAAATTTGCTAATAAGCTTTTCGTTACTCGAAGGCTTGCTCACAATGTGGGATTTGGGGGTGGGAGCCTGGGTGGAAAGAAGACAAAATATAATAAACACAACAGAAACTCACTGGCATCAAACTGATTGGAGTGCATTGGGAAAACAGCTTATGAGAGAACTATGAAAACAGGCTTTGTACTTTGTAAAGTGGAGCGTTTCAGAGATGCCGATTATAAAGATTGGAACTAATAGCAGTGCCCCAAAGTGAGGTTTCTGTTTCAGGCCTGTGTATGCACATTTTATTCTTCATTCATAAAGAAATCTTAGTTTGCAAACAGGATGTATACCAGACCCCTCAAGGATCTAAGAATTTCGTCTACATAGAGAATTAATGTAAACACATGCCGTTCTTTTAGAGTGAGAAAAAGTTAAGCTAAAATGAAACAAATGGCATTTAGCTTATCTGACGTTTTACAATTAAAAGGAAAAAAATGTATGAATGGAGAATCAGATTTTTTAGTAAAAACATATTTTAGAATGTTTTCTTTTGGGGGATTTATTTGCGTCCATTGGTTGACTCCACTGTGAATTTAAATAAGTTTTTGGTGTGTTCTTGGTTTATTTGACTTTTGATTTTAAAAGGCAAGGGATAAATTTCAGTCTCTAAATTTGGAAGAATGTCTTTGGAGTGAGGTCCTTCCAGTTTCCTGGAGGAAGTGGCAATTAACTTGGCCCTTAGGGAAAGGGCACAATTTCAATAACAAAAGGATGGGGTAGAGTCGTTCCAGACAGAGGGGATGGTATCTTCGAATGCAAGGATATGGGTAGAGGGCCAAATCATTTTAGATGAGTGAGGTGGCCTTATGGTGCAGGACAAAGGCAAAGGGGGAGAAAAAGTGTGAAAATTAGGCTTATACATGGCCTGGAATGCCAGGACTAAGTTTTTTTTGGATAATTGGCACTTAGTAGACATGGACAGTTTTAAGTATATCGCTCCATGAAGAGAAAGTGGGTAAGCTAGAAAGGAGAAATGAAGAAAGATCAAAAGTTTACAAAGCTATTCCTCTGTGCTATATATTATATAGGAATGTCAAGTTTTCCATTATGCAAAAAAGGGAAACTAGGGCTCAGGGATGTTGGAAACTTACTGAGATCTGTAGGTTGAGCATTTGGAGCCAGTGTTGTTGAAAGAACAGAGCCTAAGGTTCGTCAGTGACAAGATGCAAGAGATGCTTCAGATCCTGTGATCTGGCATAAGGCATAGAGAAGGGGGCAGGGATACTAGTTGGGAGCCTCTAGCCTGAAACTAAGTAGATATCATACATTAAATCTAATGGTACAGAATGGAAGGCAGACACAAGAATTCTAGTTGTATTCTATCTTTTTCTGATTATCAAAGTTAATAGGATTTTAGGGTTAGCACTCTAGACATGCTTAATAATATACCTCATCTTAACTTCCCATGAAAATGCCCATAATGATACCCAGAGTGGCAGTAACACTATAAATTAAACACAAGAAGAGAACAAGGGCAGAATTTTCTCTAATTGCATCTCTGGCATCTCTGGTGTAGGGGATTTGAAAAGCTTGGTCTTAGGCTATGTATGCTAGGTTCCAATCTCTGAACTCGGACAAGAAAGAAGCCACCAGAGCAAGTAGGTGCATTAACTTCTGAATTGTAAGTGTACTCAGATCCAAACTAATTCAATCCAGAGCCCAGTTCTTTTCTCACTTCTTCTATATGCATCTGTTTCTCTCTTGACATTCATTCAGAGATTACTAGTCTCAGCACACAAGAGGCCAGGAAGTAGAGGAAGCTAGAGGCAGGCAGAGATGAGAAGTGGAGCACCCTGAAGATTGGAGAAGGGTTATGAACTGCATCTGATTCTCACATTGTCATAGCAACCTACTCTTAGTGCTGAAGAAGATGCAAACTCACCAGGTGCCCACCAGATAAATCCCTGCCATATGCCACAAGATGAGCAAGGCATGTTGTTCCTTTTCTTGGCTTTTAGGTTCAGAGAGACAAACTCCCGAAATTCAAATGGTTTATGGAAAGGGCTGGTACTGGTTGTCCTCTTCATTGCCAAAATCATGTATGGATAGTCGTCAAACATGAGTATCTAAAAACAAAACTAACCAGAGCATGCAGCCTATGATAAGAAGATACAGAATTAGGACTGAGAACACTGCCACAAAGATGTGCAGAAATACTTTATTTCCCTGGATGCACAATAAATCTCCTGAGGAGATTTTAAAAAAATACCAATACCTGGACCTCAGTCCCAGAGCTTCTGATTTAATTGGTGTGGAGCTAGGTCTGAGCATTGGTATTTTAAAAAGTGCTTCCAGGTGACTGTAGCAGCTGAGATTGAGAACCACCAAGTTAGAGCAAGAACGGCTCTCCACAAATAATTTCCTTTCACTTAGTCTTGGTCTCCTTATCTGGTAGAAGAGAAATCTTCAATAAGGCAATGAATCATTGTGTTTCTCCTTCCTTCTTGGAAATGCTGTTACTTTCCTGTAATGTTTATACTGTAAAATCCTCCAAGGAAATACATATCCTTGTGACAGCCAAACAGCAAATGAGATAAACCAAAATTGCTTCTAATTGACGATTATTTCTTTGTGTCTTTTTTACTTTAGAATGTATTGCCATTCCAAGATTGGTTGAGTTCAGACTGATACAAAGCATTACTAATAAGGACAAGGACTTTGAACTGGGTCCAGTGTACAGGGAAGCCTATTGGACTTTGCTTATAGCCACAGATCCCAACAGCTACCTGAAGACCTGGCATTACCACCAAAAAGAGAAGTGAGAGTGTAAGCCTGGACCACTTTCTCCTAAACTCCCTGGCCCTCAGGTGCTTCATCTATATGATGAAGAGGGTGAATGATATGATTTAAAGTTCCCTTAATCCTCTAAACTGTACATTATATTATTATTCCTATTATTCGATATCAGATTTCATTAGCATTGAGGACAATAAATAAAACAAAAAACATATTTTACTAACTTTTTAGCAGTTATTTTAGATGTCATGGAGATTCCATCTCAGAACCAGGTCTCTGATGAGGTGAGTGAAGAATTTGTCAGCAACCCAAAATTTAAGGAGGGGGTGGGGTGTCATAAAAGATTCAATAATCAAGGAAAAGAATATCTAGTATTACATTAAAAAAAATCAGAATGAATGCAAAAAACCTATGAGAACAAAGCATCGACAATCTACATAAAGCCATTGCATTTAAAAATTTAGATTTAGTATTATAAATGAATATCTATAGTGTTTGTCCAAACTAATATTCAAATATACACTCATGCAGTCATTCAGACAATAAGCTGGCAGTGATTGCAAATATAAGGATTTGAAAACATGGGTTTTTGCCTTCAAAGGACTTATAATTCAATGTGGGGTTGTAAAATCAGTGAGGTAGGGAAAGAAGCAAAAATAGAAGAGTATAATAATATAGGGACCCAAATGTGGGCATTTAGAAGACATGGTAACTGATTTTGACTGGGAGTGTGTGTGTGTGTGCACGCTTGTGTGTGTATGTGTGTGTGTGTGTAGTAGATCTGTACAGTCTTCATGAAAAATACGACTTTTAACTGCAAAGGGTTTTGTTGGGAGGCATGATGGAAAAGCAACCAGGCTGAAAGAACAACGTGGCAAAAGGACAGACACTTGGGCACACAAAGAAAATTCAAGAAAAAAAAGGCAGGTTTTGTGGCAGAATTATAGGTGCGTATGATCAGATATGATAGTTGGACGTGTGGCTGGAAAAATTGGTTGGATTTGGAATGCTATGAGTAGCCATCATCTGCTGGATCCCAGAGTCAGGCCCTCTAGGGTGAAGAACTGAGCTGTAAATACTCTTCAAAGTGCGGAATCCCCACAAATGAGAACCCACTGTGTTACTAAATGCAACAGTGTTTTGGAGGTTTGTAGCTCTGACCTAGTAAATTTAGCCAAGAAGATTTAGTTAGACATCCAGGAAAAACATGCTGCCTCCAGAATTTAGCTTTGAACTGACAAAAAGGAATTATTCACTCTCCGATCTCTGTCACGTGCACAGGGAGTCAGAACCAAGGTAACACATTTTTATTTTTTAATTTTTTTTTAAATTTAATTTTATTTATTTTTTATACAGCAGGTTCTTATTAATTATCTATTTTATACATATTAGTGTATATATGTCAATCCCAATCTCCCAATTCATCCCACCCCCCACCCACTTCTCCCCTTGGTGTCCATACGTTTGTTCTCTACATCTCTGTCTCTATTCCTGCCTTGCAAACCGGTTCATCTGTACCATTTTTCTAGATTCCACATATATGCATTAATATATGATATTTGTTTCTCTCTTTCTGACTTACTTCAGAGATGGTCCTCAGTTTTGATGGCTTGTGTGTGTTAACATACCAGTCATAGCGTATCACGTTTTGCCTTGAGCCAAGACTGACTCTTATGATTGAAAATCATTTCTGTGTGAGAAAAACAAAGCACATCAAAGTGCAATCATTTTTAAAATTGTACACTTGCTTCTAAAGATGGAGTGTCTTTGGCCTTGACTTGAAAGCTGTGGTGTTGAGTCTTTTAGGAGGTGGAAGGTAATGACTTGGAACAGCAGAAATAAACAAGAACCTCAGGAATCCTTCTGGTTTGGCAGGATGGGACCCAGTGGCAAGTACACTGTATATATCTAAAAATGAATAATAACTTCATGAAAATGTAAGAAGAATTTCATAGTGTGTCCTCCCCTAATCTTACCTGCTCTTAACAACGTTTGTGAACTTCCCTCTCTCTCTCTCATTCTTCCTAATCTCTCAGATATTGTGCGTTGTGGCTCATTTTTGGTTTTGACCATATTTCTAGCTATTGTGATATTGGTGATTTCCTTTCTAAGTTAGGAAATTGTGGTTGAAAAAAAGAAATAAAATTTTTTAAAAGAACTTTTTTAAATTTAATTTTTATTTTATATTGGAGTAGAGTTGATTTACAATATTGTGTTAGTTTCAGGTGTACAGCAAAGTGATTCAGTTATACGTATACATATATCCATTTTTTCAGATTCTATTCCCATACAGGTTATTACAGAATATTGAGTAGAGTTCCCTGTGCTATACAGAAGGTCCTTGTTGATTATCTATTTTATATATAGTAGTGTGTATATGTTAATTCCAAACTCCTAATGGATACTTCCCCCCTCACCTATCCCCTTTGGTAACCGTAAGTTTGTTTTTGAAGTCTGTGGGTCTGTTTCTGTTTTTTAAATAAGTTGATTTGCATCTTTTTTTTAGATTCCACAGATAAGCGGTATCATATGATACTTGTCTTTCTCTGTCCAACTTAGTTCACTTAGTATGATTTAAAAAAAAAACAAAAACGTTTTTTTCCCTCTGTGGTCAATTAGAATATCATTTGGGCTATTTTGAATGCCCAAGTTTGAGAATGTGTATTTTGGCATGAATCTTCATATATAAGCCTTTATCTAACTCTTATTCTTAAACAAAAAACCAATATCTATAGCTAGTGACTCATGGAAAACTGAATTCGGATTGTCTGTTGTACTACCATGTTTTTGCATTTCCTAGAGTTTTTGTATTTCTAAAATTCCTTAGAAATTAAAACATGCTCATTTACAGCAGTTACTGTTTAAATATATATGTTATTTGCACCTAAAATAAAACATTGTTTAAAAATGCCCTTGAAGGAACAAAACTTTCATTCTTCTCAATTCTTTTCACTTGGCTATATGGGAAACATTCCACTTAGCTCATTCAGAAAATGTGCAAACCTGGCTTTGGGCACAATACTCATTTTCTAAAATGGATGGACCAGGGCTAGTTTCCTCACATTTCTTACAATCGGTTGCATGTGGCTGGAAGTCAGACTAAGGGTGATTTATAGTAATTGCCTGTCATCAGTCTATGCCATGCTTACCTGCATAATCCACCAATTGTCCCGCAAATGCCCAGAGCTCATAACCTACCTAAGGTTATTTGGTTCTTTTATGAAGAAACACACACAAAATGCCAATGTTCCAAAATGAAGCACTGGCTCCCAGCTGCTGCTGCTCCAGCTTTCATAGCACTAGGGAGAAAAGAGTCACAGACATGTTGACTCACATCTAGTTAGAAAGTAAGAAGTAGTTTCTTGAGAATATGTATTCCACAGGCAAAGCAGGGTGGGAGTCATCTACTATGGTGGTATCTCTCAACCTCAACACCATTGACATTTTGGATGGGATAATTCCTTGTTATGGGGGGGTGGGTCTGTACTTTGAAGCATCTCTTGATTCTACCCATTAGATGCCAGTAGCATCTTGGCCCCTGCACTGTGACAATCAACAATATCCCCAAGCATTGTCAAATATCCCCCTGGAGGAAGGGGTGGATTTCCCCGTAATAAGAACTACTGTACTAGGGAAAAGTAAAACTAGGCTTTTATAACTGGCCAACATTGTGTCATGAAGTATACAGTAGTCTATAGGATGAAAGGGAATAATAAGATAATATTTATTGAACATACTTACAAGTTATATATATATATATATATATATATATATAAAACACATATACATATTTATATATCCCCAAAGCATACACCGACAGTTCTGGAAAAAGTCATTGGGGAAGGGTAATGGTAAAAATAAACCTCTACAGTTATGGTACTTCTAGAGCACCTGTGTTTGGAAGAAAAATTAGAGTGTGAGATTGGTAGAAACTTTTGCCTACATTGGTTTTTACTTTGACCAATTCATTGGTTTTAATTCTATTCTTCTTGTTATGTAAAATAATTATAATTTTTCTTCCCCATGATAGCCCATCAACTATTTGAAAACATATACTATTTTGTTCTAAAGTCCCTTTCCAACTTTTTTTCTAACTATACAAAATAAGACATAGTTTTTTGGGTTTTTTTAAAAATAAATTTATTTATTTATTTTTTGGCTGTGTTGGGTCTTCATTTCTGTGAGAGGGCTTTCTCTAGTTGCGGCGAGCGGGGGCCACTCTTCATTGCGGTGTGTGGGCCTCTCACTATGGCGGCCTCTCTTGTTGTGGAGCACAGGCTCCAGATGCGCAGGCTCAGTCGTTGTGGCTCACAGGCCCAGTTGCTCCGCGGCATGTGGGATCTTCCCAGACCAGGGCTCGAACCTGTGTCCCCTGCATTGGCAGGCAGATTCTCAACCACTGCGCCACCAGGGAAGCTCTAGGACATAGTTTTAAGTTCCTTCAGTTTTCCAACTTCTTTCTCCTAAAGGAGCTTCAGTCTGTTTATATTATTTTTAAATTAGTATTCCCAGGATTGAAATGGGAACTTTAGTCAATGAGAAATGCTTTTGTCTCAACAAACAGAAAATTCAGTAAGGATTTAAACATTCAAAAAAATGTTCTCACAAAACAAGTATTCCAAAGATGGTTGATTGTTGGCTTTGGTTCAGCTTCTCAATGACCTAGTCTTGTCTGCCCTACAATTGTTAACATAGAGCAAGGAGGGAGGGTGGCATATGTTAACATTAACAGTGTCTGCAACATGCAGAATAGGAGGACAATCATTGTATGTAACTGTATTAACACACTTCAAGAGTCTTAATTTCTCTTCCGCAACTATATTACACGATTGACACTGTATTTAACTGTATCAGAGAAACTGTGACACTGCAATACAATTTCTTTGTCACCTATATGCACCTTGGCTTTAGGTCCTTGAGGAATTGTGAATTATTTACTATTGCACCCTGATATCATTACAAGCTATATTATTTAAGTGATCAGTAAATATTTTTTAAAACTTATCAGTGTATACCAAATATATTCTAATCTTAACAGCAAAATTTTCACTCGCAAAAAGTTGTTTATTAGAACATTTCTATTTATGACATATTTATTTTTCTTTCTGTTGCATTGGATTTCTTGTTTAGCTTCAAAGGTCCATGAATTCTCTAGAAATTGTACATAATATTTTGTGTGCACAAACCATAATTTTAATCAGGGTCTTAAAGTGGTTTTTGTCTCAAGAAATTTAAACTTCTTATACAATATAGGTTAAAAAAAAGATAAATGGAAGATCAAAAGAAAATTACTCTGAGAGAAAAATTATTTTCAGGAAAATAGAACAACCAGAAAGGGCCTATTTTGGAGAGATCTCTGTCTTCCTATGACCCCAAAGTAAAAAAAAAAAAAAAAAAAAATTGCATCTGCAATGGTAGTCATAGATTTCATGTCAAACTCTGTCTCCGGACTCACATACTGGAGTCTTGTCTATGTCAAAATCCAAAGAAGGTTTAGGACTCTATCTCTTCTGGATTATAAGAATAAAAATAGTGGGCTACAGAAATATTCCACCAATATTGAAACAGTTTTGTTCTTTCATTAGGAGAAAGATGCAACATACAAGCTGTGCTTTCTATAAACTCCTGACCCCTTTTCAGCAGTAGATGCCTTTTGAAGTCTGTGTTGATGGGTTCATATTGATTCATCCATAGTCTCTGACTAGCCTTCTGTAGGACCAATGGCAGAGGAACTGATAGGATTAGGAGTGAGGTCTATCACTTTAAAGGAGCTAGAACTTGATGGTGGCTGCATTAAATAGAGCCAAATTAAGGTGTTATACACATTTCCTAAACAGCACATTTCCTAAGTCTTCATCCTCCTAATTAGAAGGACTTTACTTCCTTATGAAATGACCTGCAGATGACTGAACAATTTATTATTCTATTGTATACATCTGGCTTAATATATTTTAGAAATGAAATATTTATTTATTCAATTCCACATGTACAGCTGATATTCAAAACTTTCTTTGAAATATTAAATTTGAGACCTCCTTAAGTCAGACACTCGTGGTCCACAGAATGACAACTTTTTAGACACATTGAAATGTTTTTTCAGGGAAAAGCAAGCAGAGTGGGAAAACAGCAATAACAAAAACAAAGCAGAACAAAACAAAACAAAACAATAAAAATCAATTCCTCTTCCCCAACCAACCAGAAAGATTCCCCAGAGTTAGGGCTGGTACACCAAGTTAATTACAAGACTGTGTGACTTATTGTCTGTAAGTCACTGATTTTGTACTCAAATGAATATAAAGGATAATGATTTCCACTTAATTGTTAACTATTATGCCTTTGTAATTCTAAACATTGTTGTTTCTGAAAAGAAAACTTCCATATATTTGTGTGTATAAATGACATGGTTGCACAGAAGAATTAACTTTAAAAGGTTGATAAGTACAAAGAACAGCATATTGTATAATCTTTCAACTTTGGATGAATCAAGGAAGGATCTATGAATGTTGCTGAATCACGCATTGTGAAAATTTTAATTAGTTGTGTTAAAAAAGAATGTTCTGGGACTTCAAAGTCTTTGCCTTAAGAAACCTTGTAGATTCCACCTGGTTCTCTGTAAACACCTACTCTTGGACCCCTGAGCCACCTCATAAGAAGACTGACCACAACCTGCTGAAAAGACCATGGGGAAAGGCCTGAGACTACAAAAAAAGGAGGGTCCCAGCTGAGCCTGACCTTCTCATTGTCCTTGCCAAGATACCAGGCATGTGAATGAACCTATCTTGGACCCTCCAGTCCAGTCCAGCTACCAGATGAATCTCATCACATGACACCAGTTGAGGTGTATCTCCCAACTGAGTCCTGAGTCACAAGATCATGAGGTTCAAAAAACTGTTGTCTTAAACCACAAAATTTGGGGATGGTTTGTTAATAGTAATACAAAATCAGAACATCCTTATTAAAATTTTAACTTATTTGATCAAAACCTTTATTTATTTATTGCCAACAAAAGATTTCTTAGCTGCATTTTGGAAAACATTTTTCCAGGCAATAGATTTCTTTATTCCATGAACTCCTATCCCTTTTGCCCCTGTTTTTAACCTGTTTTTGCTTGTTCTTATCACTGTGGCTACAGGTTCTCATTTCCCAGCAAGCTTTTAGCTAATCCTGTCCTTGAGTCAGGGTGTATATATGGATCACTGTCCAGCAGCCCAAGTGACTCCATATCAAAGTTAGTTTAGATGAGGGTCTGACCTCAAGCCTTTGTGCCCGTTCTAGCAGGTTGGACTCTGTGTTTTTCTTGTGTTCCCCTTTCTCATAATGTAGTCCCAAGAACTGGTTCTTAACCTTGTCCATTCTGATTAAGGGTCTAAACTGGTAGACTTTCTAATACTCCACTCTAGATTGGGATCTTTCCTTGTTTTCATTTTCTGTAAGTGCCATATCAAATTGCCAGACATTTGGCAGCTTAAAATAACACTAATTTATTATCTTACAGTTCTCTAGATGTCTAGGTTCAGCATGGCTCTGTTGGGTCTCTGCTTTGGGTATAACCAGATTGGAATCAAGGTGTCAACAGAGCTGCATCCCTTTCTGGAGGCTCTGAGGATGACTCTAATTCCAGGCTCCTTCATATTGTAGCCAGAATCCAGTGTCTTGCCGTTGTAGAACTGAGGTCCCTGTTTCCTTGCTGGCTGTCAGCCAGGGGTCATTCTCAGCTTCTAGACACTGTCTACATTCCTTGGCTTCTGGCTCCCTTTCTCCATCTTCAGAGTCAGCCATGGTGCATGGAATCCTTCTTTTGCTTGGAATTTCGCTGGCTTCCTCTTCTGCCTTTCTTTTCTCCTTTTAAGAGTTTATGTGATTACTTGAAGACCCCCAGTTAACCCAGGATAATCTTCCTATATTTTAAGTTAGGGGAGTTAGTAACATTAATTCCATCTGCAAAATAGTTTTAGAGCAGTACCTGGATTAGTGTTTGACTGAATAATCAAGGGATGGGAATTATGGAGGGGTATCTTTAGAATTCTGTCTTTTCAATATTCCATCCTAGGAACTAAAGATCTGTCTTGGAACCAAGGAGCTGAGTTCTTGCTACCACCCATCTACCCTGGCTCCCCTACTTCCCTGGCCTAACCCTGGCTTGCCTTTTGTCTAAAATGTCAGTGTTACCTGTTTAAAATATTTTCATTACCATGTTTTTTCCCCACTTGCTAAGATAACTTTGACCATTTTCTGAATCCCCTTAATGATGATTATCTTCCTGGATTGCTATCCATTCCTTCCTTCCTTCCTTCATTCGACAAGTACTTATTGAGTACTTATTATATGCCAGGTACCTTCTGAGAAGCTGGTGATATGGTAGTGGAAAAAACAAAGACTATGTCCTTAAAGTATGTGCATTTGTATAGATAGAGAGATAGATCATCAGACATATACAAATGAGTATGTAATAAAATTTCAAGTGATTATAAGTGCCATGAGGAAAAATGAAGGAAGGATGGTTCTCTTTGATTTAGGGTAGTCAGGGATGGCTTCTCTGAGAGACAACATTTAAGTAGAGACTTGAGGGAAGATTAGAAGTAAGTGTTTATAAGGGCAAAAATGTTCTATGCAAAGAGTTCTGCTCAGTACTTAGTGAATCAGATGGGAGGTAAAGCAGCTGGACCAGGGTGAGGAAAACAGGAAAGGAAGTCAGAGGGGAGGCAGGAACCAGATTTTTGGGGGCTTTAAAAGCCATGAAAAGGACACTGGTTTTTACTTTGAGTAAGGTAGGAAGGTATTGGCGAATATTCATCCAAGGAGTTAAATGATCTGACTTACGGTTTTGCATGATCAGTCTGGCTGCTGAAGGAAGCAGGAAACACCATCAGGAAGCATTTGTTATCATTCAGGGTGGAAAATGCTGGTGGTTTGGACTTAGGTGATCGCAGTGGAGGAGCTCAAAAGCGACTATTAGCATCATCTCGAGGGAAGGGATATCTATTGCTTGTTCCTGTGGACTAATATTCTGTCTGACATACCCACAGTGGTCACAGCTCTGGCCACTTCTTCAGGGTTCCACCTAATGGGCTCTTGTGTCTTTTGTATCTTCTGTCTGATAACATCCAGCTCTAAGTGAGCTCCCATATTCAAACTGCCTAAAACAACACAACTAAGATCCAAGGAGCCCAGGACGGGCACAAAGAGTTGCGCCCCTCCCGTGAAGCTCCATTTTATGCGTGTTTCTTTCTGGGATACCCCTGACATTCCAGGCTTGCACGTCTTGGTGGACCAGGGATCTCCCCTTGCTCCCCTATGGGATTACACTTCAGTGGCTCTCTGTTTTAAAGCTTCCAGGGGTGGTGCCGTTATTCTTTGGAATATTCTCAGTATTGTATAAGTTCTTATCTGAGGGCAAAGTTGATTTTTGGAAAGAGCCACAAGTAAGTCCAAGTCAAATCTGATGGAGAGGCTACATCAAGCGGCATGATCGTCTTTTAATCAAAGTAGAGTGGATTGTGATTGGCGGAATTCCCAAACCTCATGGAAGCTGTGTGTTCTTGCAAATCCCGAGGTGCTGTACCAGCCACTGCTCCTAGATGTCCTCCCTGCCCTGCCCCTTCATGTGTCAACATCCTATCTACTTGCTGACTTATAACAGTTAAATTTTAAAAAAAATCTCCCCTTTCTAGGTTCTCATCAAATACACTACCAGTGTTCCCACAGGTACCCCAGTGAGTCTTTGAGACATTTTCTACCTGAATCGGGAAGAAAATCAAGGAATGGATGAAGCCCCTTGTGCCATTTCCAGTCAGTCCCCTCCCCCCAAATATAGGTGCAAAATACATGTAAGTTCCTCAGGGCCTCCCTCGTCCTTTCAGGGCTCTTGCAGGCCATTACTCTGATAAACGACTTTTGGTGAAAATGTGGGCTCCTTCATGTGTGCCCACCCCAGACTAGGCTGTGAGGTTTTTTTTTATAAAAACTTTGGTAAAAGTAAACATAAAATTACCATCTTAACCTTGTTTTTTTTTTCGGACGCGCAGGCTCAGCGGCCATGGCTCACGGGCCTCACTGCTCCGCAGCATGTGGGATCTTCCCAGACCGGTGCACGAACCTGTGTCCCCTGCATCAGCAGGCAGACTCTCAACCACTGCGCCACTAGGGAGACCCTATCTTAACGATTTTTAAGTGTGCAGTTCAATAGCATTAAGTAGTTTCATTGTTGCATAATCATCACCACCATTATCTTCATTGCAAAACCGAAACTGTATCCATTCAACAACTCCCCATTCCTTCCTCCCACCAGCCCCTGGTAACCACCATTAATTCAATTACTATCTCACATAAGTGGAATGATACAGTATTTGTCCTTCTGTGATTGGCTTATTTTGCTTAACATGTCCTCAATGTTCATCTACGTTGTAGCACGTGTCAGAATTTCTCTTTTTTTAAAAGGCTGAATAATACTCCATTGTATGTATTATCATATTTTGTTTATCCATTTACCTGTCAATGGACTTTCGGGTTGCTTCCACCTTTTGGCTCTTATGAATAATGCTGCTATGAACATAGGTGTACCAAAAAAAAAAAAAAAAATCCAAGGAACAAGAAAAAACATCTTTGAATAGGAAAGAGATAGTAAAAAGGCTCAAGACTAAAGGGACACTCTGGATAAATTCTTTACAATGTCTAGTAGGTACCAGACTTATTTGGAAGATGAATAGGTTAGTGGTCCCCAACACTTTTGTAGATGAAAAATTCTTTACACCTAAAACTAGTTCAGTTACTGTTTTGGGGGTGAGTCTACTACAAATGATTAAGAATATACTTTCCTGCTTTCCAAGATCTAGATGCTTTTAATAATAAATAACAACAACAAAAGCAAAGCAAACTCCAATGAAAGCAGAAATAGGGAGGCAAAGTGCTATGGGCATATAGAAATAAAAACAGAAATCAATATTATGGCAAAGTTAATGAAATTCAAGTCAGAGTGAGGTTCTGGGACTGCTTACTATCTTTCTCCATCCCTGGGAACTGCCCCAGTTGGTGAATCGTTCTGGAATTCGAATCTCTTTACCTATGAGATGGATATGGAGGAAAATTGGGAAAAACAGAGCTATGCTCCTTTGCTTGTGTCTACATTAAGACATATATATCTTTCATTCCGTGGGAAAACATAAGTTTAATTGAACGGATACAACAATAATATATCAAGAAAAACCCTACAGAATCTAGGAATTAAAGATGGTTTGGACTTTTCAAATGTTTATTGCTCCATTTTGAACCATCTTCTTTGTTCATTTTACTCCTAATCTAAAAACTACCCCCAGGACCATTTTTACACCTTCGACCTTGCCTGAACCAGCTCATTATTAGCGTGAAGGAGTTTGTAAGATTAAATACCAAAGTTTTTTTTTCCCTCTTCCAGCCATTTTACTAGTTTTCTACATCAAATTCTCTCTCCTTAAACAATAGTTCTTTGTACACTCTAAGCTCTTGTCTCTACTCTCACTGCTTGCCCGATTTTCCAGTTTCCATGCCATTTTAATAGGAATTTTAGGACCACTCTTGCTTTTACGCAAGGGTCCACACATTAGGACATCTAAATACTTCCCCTCATCTCCCCAATCTCACACATTCTTCCATCCACCCTGCAATCCTTCCCTCAGACTCTTGGTCCATATGGATTTAAGACTCCTAGTGCTTTGAAAAGCCAATAATTGATAATAAATATCTAAAGTGATTATAACAGTGCCTGGCACTTGGTGACACCTAGATGACCATTGACAGTTATGATGATGTGAGAGCCACCTGCAATATTGGGATCTTAAGACCAATGCCATAGGGGTCATGGAGAGAAACACCTGGGAGAAAGTTTGTGACGTGTTCACCCAGGGCCTGACCCAAAGAGATGTTCAACCAATCTTAACCAAATTATTATATACCATGCTTTTAAATGTTTAAGCATTTTAAATTATTTCTTTCAAAAGTATACATCCTACCAAGAATAAAATTTAATGTACAATTCTGAAATACTATTTGATAAGAGAGAGAAATTCAATGTTTGCAATATATACTAATAGTAATGATTTCAGGTTTAGAAGGAATTCTTGTCCTTCGGAATCCTAATACTATAAACTTGATACCAAATATTAATAAATAGGCTTTTGCTAGTGGATATCAATTCTTTTTGAATTTCCATGCATGCATTATTATTTTGGCTCTTTAGTTTTATATCTAGAATATGTTCATTTTTAAAAAAGAAAGGATGAAGCAGGTAGATTATATTGCTTGCTGCTTCTAATTTAACACCAGAAGTTTGACACTAGACAGACTTAGCAGGTGGTAGTTGGTAAGAAGAACTTGAAGCAATATAGTTCATTGTATTTTAAGAGAGAAAAAGTATTAATTGTCTGTGCCAATGTGAATGAGGAATGGGAGAAATTATAGAGAACCTAGGGCTTCATTAAGACCTGGCTTGGTCCAATTGCTGTTATGAGAAAATTAAAAATAAATGGACAATAGTTTCCACCTCTAAAACATATTATATGCAGTACATACTTTAACCTAGTTTACAATTTACATTTATTATGCCCAGTGAAACCACAAAGCCAATGTTTAATTTTACAGTTTAAAGTCACACATAGGGGAAATGCTTTACAAAATAAGATATTGTTCCTTAATGAAAAATATTACAGTATAGGTCCCAAAAGTCTCAGTTCAAGTGGTTTACGTGAATAACAGAGTTGTTGTGGAATGCAGGCTACAAGACACAGTAATGCTTTCAATAGTCGTTTCAGATTTGAAATTTGCCAAAGCTGAAGAGACATTTGAAACAAGACCCGTCTTAGTTTTCCAAGATTGTTTTTGGTTTTCCAACAGCATTATATTTACTGAAAAATGCCAACACTTCTGGAAATTTGAGTGTAAAAAGCAGCTTACATTTTACTGCTTGTATACAGCACGTAAATCTTCAATATTTTACTCTACCTTGAAAGCATCTTTCAAGATTTAAGAATCTCAGTTCTACCTATTTTTATTACCTGACTTGATTCACAGACTCTAATATAGAAACCAAATATTCGTGCCAGTGCCTACATCAAATCGAACATATTCCCGCAATCTGTTTAGTTATCTGCAGTCTATTTACAAGCAAGTGCATGATTTGCTCTGATCAGTGTGTCACACTAAAATGTAAGCAGTATTTGTTGACTCCTACATTTATGTCATGCTGGAGTGTGTGATGCAAAAATACCATCCGGAGACTTTCTTAATCCAAAGTCTAGTTTCACAAAGTCACACAGAGTATTATATTCTATCCTAGATATACTCAGCATGGGGTGAGTGTTTTTCATATGTTGTGAATTGTTACAGAAAAGATGGAGATATAGTGGCCAAGTGTATGTGTGAACATAAAATATTGCAAAGCTTAAAGTCCAGCTAAATATACACAGAAGTTCCTTTGTGTATAAGAAACAGACAAGTTTCTTTGAAAGGAACGCTGATGGCTTAGTATGTGATGGAACATGACATCTAAAAGTGGGCTACACCAACCTGATGCTCTTCAAGTTTGGACGTCACATTAAGCATCCTCAATGTACATGTAGCTTATGTCACTAAACACTGCCAATCTGAATCACCATTAAATACAATTTCCCAAACTTTGAGTGTCAAGTTGTGCCCAAGCTTGACAAACTGCTTAGAGTTCTTTCTTGCAAATTGAAAAATCATGTAGAATAAAATAGTAACTCAGAAATACCACACTTGGCAGTTGGTCACTGAAAATGTTAGCACCTTGATAAAGATTACAATTGTTCATTGGATGTGCCAAAGGAAAAGTAAAAGAAAAAAATGCCCTGTTTTATTTATAAATCACAGTTTTCCTCACAGTGTTAGACTTGGGTCACTCTGATGTGGCAGTGCCTTATAGGATGATGGGCCATTATTTATTTTTTTTCATTTGACCTATGGCAGTACACATGGCTCAGCCAGTGGAGCTATGAGATAAGGACCACAGACAGCAAACTTACTCTTAGTGCTAGAATATTAAGAGGGTGCAAGTAACAGGGTTAATGAATGTGTATGTTTCAGTCCTACTCCATTTTAAAACCAGCGTTTTCTAACAACAGATTCCTTTATCTTTTCTACAAAATCTGCATTAAAAATTATGATATAATGGCACCGGAAAACTATTTGCCAGGTTGAAAGCTTTTCTGATCTAAACACTACGTATATTCTCATTTTCTGGCTCACTAATGCATGGGTTGGTGTTTCAATATGTTCTCATACATTAATTGAATAGAACACAAAATTATGTGGTATAGACTGATGTGTTTCATGTGTTATAACTTGAGCAGTCATTTCTGTAGTTCATGATAACAGGGAGCTATTAGAAAGACTGTATTTTTCAGTGGGCTATTGAGCTAAGTTGATCTACCTGTTTGACAACCTAAAACTACATGTTGTTGACAAATGAGAAAAATAATAGAGAAAACATGTAAATTCCTTTTCTGTGTGTCTATATGATAGATCACCTTGACCCTGTACTTGGTTCTATTATAGCTTTGGATGGCCATTTCTGTCTTCAAGGTCATTCATTTACTTTGTACCTTTGAAATGTTAAAAAAAAGTAAGGTGTTTTTATGGCTTCAAGTTTAACTACTAATAGATTACTAATAGTCACCAATCATACCAATGAGATTTCATACTCAGCCATAAACTATTAGCAAAATCCAGCCATTATTAATTTGAATCTTATTTCACAAACAGTGAACTCTAAGTTATAGCACAAGTCCTGAACTTCTTTGACTCTGGCTGTTGTCCTCACCTAAACCATTACAATGACCTTGTCCAATGAGGAAGGAGTAAAGGGGAGAAACACCAGAACCAGAGATTAATCTAGTCAATTGTGTATCCAAAGGTGCTTTGCCTTATTGCTATGACCAGACTGTGAAATCATAGTCAGGAGCAAGCTGGTGTGCTCAGAGGTGTCCTTGCTTGTCTCAAGTCCTATTATCCCTCCAAGAGATTAATTTGTAGTAGTAAAAAGTCATATTGTATCAATGGAGATCCCAACCTTGGTGAAACAGTTATGACTACAAACATTTGAATCATTTAAATCCACTTTGTTTACTCTCATCTATAGAATCTTAAAGATACTAGAGACTGAATGATACTAATTTTAAGGAGGGTTTCTAGAGCAGCAAAAGACATTATTTGGTTTTATTATCATTGATATCACTTGGAGGCTGTGATGTATCAACAGCTCCTTGTCCAAAGTTCATCAGTGAAGCTCATGGACCTGATTTTGAATTGTGTCTTAGCTTCTATGGGAAGCTTCCAGGCTACCTATGTATCTTAGTTTAAAACTTAGACCTTAGTTGCTTGAATAAATGCTTTTCTTATCTGAAGCTTGGAAAAATTAGTATTAAATGGAATCCAAAAGACCTATTAAAATAACTACAAGTGATGAACACTACTAGCCATGGAAGATTAAATTTAAAACTTACTTAGAAAGAAAAGGGATAGTATCAGAATAAGAATACATGAGGAATATATACATATATACCTGTTTCACACAGAAAGCTTTCTGTAAAAAAAAAATACAAAAGCAACCAGTGCCGTATATTATGTAAACTCACAAAGTGTACTTTATACACAAACATGAAGCATAAATTAAAAAGTAGGACAACAGCAAAACATCTTAAATATAGAAGAATTTGCACATATTTTTGTTAAATAAGAATAAATAATTTTATCACACAAATTCACATACCAGTTGCAAAAACAATAAATTACTTTTTTTTTCAGTGCTGCAACTTTTTTTGTTTGTGATTAATCCCTTCATTCTTAATGTGCTAAAACTGTTTCCACAGGAAGGCAGAGGAAGTTGAATTTGCTGAATAAATTAAAACAATGTCCTTAAAGCTCTAAACAATAAGGGAGGGCTTCGTTTGACTTTTTTCTGTTCCCAAAGAAATAAATGCTATTTTCTTCTGGGCTCCCTTAGTATTTAATGAAACAACCTGGAGTATTTAGTTTTGTGAGTGAGATTAGATTCTTACCAACCTGAGCATTTTTAGACAAGTTTTTTTTTTTTTTTTCTTTTTAGGAAGTAGCCCCTAGCATCCTGAATCCTACGCTCTATTCAAGATGTAACTATGGAAAGGTAAAAGGCATAACCCAATGTGAAACTGAACTGAATTATCTTCATTATAGAGGATTTTCCCTTTGCTCATCATTCTCTATGTCTACCAAACACTCCATTTCTCTGAATTTCAGTTTCCAGTCTATAAATTTTCTCAGGAGTTTAGACATACATTCCTTAGTCAGTCTGTTGATACCCATACCAAACCAAACCAAACAAAACAAAAAACCCTAAAGGAAACTCCTTAAAAGCATGGAATAGTGGTTTATTTGTTCTAAGCTCTCTAGGGTTGCTCCCATGAGAAGTGTAAAACTTTAATATTTGGGGAAAAAATGAATCATTGGTAAATCATATTTAAAAGTCTATGAATACAGTATGGAGAAGCAGAGTAGGACAAAATCATGTTTGCTCTTCAATTATTTTTTAATGTTGCTGTCAATATAACCACAAAAGATAAAAAAAAAAAAATTGTCATAGTTTAAGTACTTGATTCAAGTTATTCTGAATACTGGAAAAAGTAAAGTTGGTCCTTCTCTTAATTCTCTCTGCATGGTCAATGGTCGGTGTGATTTTTATTTTTAATTTTTTTTTCTGACTGATATGAATAGCTTTGCTCCCTGTCCCTGATATCTGGTACCTTTATCAAATGGAGGTTACCAGTCTTGTATAGGCCTCCTTTTTCTAACTGGTAATTTATTAAGAAAAAAGGACCACATCTAAAGCAAAGTCAGTCTATGAAAATCCAAAGGATGATTAACAGTTTTGATTTCTTAATGATTTCTTATGAAAATACTTAAAACAGTGAGACATCCATTCCCCTGGTCTATTGAAATGAATGTGCTATATAGCAAGATCAATTACATAATCCTCTTATATTAAAAATATCTTATAATAAAAATAAACTCTCATGAGCATAAGGAAACTCAAACAATAGTTCCCTAATATCCTTATATGCAAATCTTTACAAATAGGCACATTTGGTATGATTATTATAAAATTTTATAAAAACAAGTAGCTTTGTGATATTTCACAAAGAAAAAGAAAAACCAGATGAAATGAAATATCTTAGGTTTTCTGAGCTATGGGGTAGAGGGATGCAGTTTACTGTCTATGAGATTTTTATGCAGATGACTGTAAAAGTTTTCCATGTCTAACTATTCTAACTCACAACCTAGCTAGACAGGCTATGGAAATAAGAGCAGACTTTGCAAAGACCATCACATTTCATCACTCAAATACTTACTGGTACAACCAAATGCTTTCTAATTGGGAAAAATCTTAAGTACAGTATAAGTATACTTGGATTAAGAAAAAAAGACAATGCAAGGAATTATTGCCTATGGTGTGGAAACAGTATTATTAATACTAACTATTTTTTTTCACTAGCCACATTAATGATAACCACTTCTAGATATGGCTAACTACCAAGTCAACAAGAAGTACAAAACATTGTAGGTCCTACAGAACCCTTGAACAAAACAAACAAGCAAAAACAAAATGCATTTTAAAGGCTCGCTGGTAAGAGGTATACCAGTGTTGAAGGTGATAGAAAACTCTTTGCTGTGTGTTCTGAATGTATATTACACATTGTGAGATATCAGATGGGAACCATAGAAAGAGAAAGCAGTTGTGAAAATATAACTTGAAAATATGGTGAAGCATGTATTTGTTTTCTTTTTAAATTCTAACAGGAGGAAACTAATTTTTAGACTCGATAACATACACACACACACAAACATTTCTTCTACCTCCTAATTATGCATTAGTTTGGCTGGCTGCCTGAAAAAATACAGGCAGTCAAAGGCTTAAATAAATGGACCCCTGTATGTATTTAAATGACTAGATATATTGAGCTTCTTTTTTCTTTTCAGAATTTCTCAGAAGATTCTTGCTGTCAAAACGGTTTTTGACGAAAATTTTATCTCCTGTAGTCTAAACATATACTAAATCTTTCTTAAAACAGCAGCAAGTTCTTAATTTCCAGTAAAACATCCACAGCTCTTTCTAGAAACTGGAAGGAGTGGAAACAGCTGCAGACCTACTTTGGTCAAACACTTTTTTATAGAAATATATATATATATATATGTATATATATATATATTTTAATAGAACCAAGTGATATAAAGTGACATACCAAGGAAGAATGTATTTACAAACAGTAAAAATAAGCTACTGTGTAAATAATATGCACGAAAATGATTACGATGCCTTTGCAGACATTCTGTAAGAGGTAGGTGACAAGGGGGAGACTGCTCTGCCATCTTCAAATGTCCCCTGATCCTACATTCATCAGTGTTTTTGTATTCTTGTAGGCCCAGGGGATGTTCAATAACTCCCAAGTCTTTCTATATTCCAAGGTCACCACTGTCCCATGAAGCAGTGCACATCTTTATTTGGTCGCTGAGAGCAGATTCTGCCCATAATCGGACTCCTGTTGACAATGACCCTGAAGTGTGACTTTCCGTGCTTTCGGTTGACCTCGTGTTCACCACGACTGTGTCAGTGATGAATCATCCAGTTGTCTTTGCAGAAGATCATAACCACAGGCTAACATTTCTTTAGCAAACATTGCTTAAATGCAGAAGGCCTCTGAGAGAGAAGACATCCCTTTGCTAACTTCCGGTTTCCATCCTGGCACTGCACCGTCCTGGTGTGCCAGCCCGTGTCACAGGTTCTAGAACAGGCGAGCCAAGGGCCCGTCACCCACTGCAGCTGTGGAGTAGGCGATCCCACTTTATTGCTGCTGTCGCTAGTGACAGAGTTTACTTTTGGAGTGGACTTCTTGGGAACAAAAAAACTGTAACGGACATCTAAGGCTTTAGTTGGGTCTGTTGCAAGAATCTGTACGATTAGAATTTCCTTCGTGGCTGAGTAGCCCATCCCATGTAAGAAGTCATCCCTGTGGCTCCAACCACTATAGTTCATGACTGTTCCATTGATGTCAATGATGGTTTCCGAAGTGGAGATCATGTACTTTCCATTGATAAGGTACTCACCGTTTTTCTTCTTCAGGGCTAAGTAGGCAGTGAATCTAGTCTGGTCTTTGGCTTTGAACTGTCGGACTTTAATGTGAGTCGCGCCTTCCGGGATCCTCACAACATCAGTGTAACCCTTGCTGGAAGCAGGAATGTCCACAGGGGAGAGAGAAAAAAAGAAAGGGGAGGAAAGAAAAGTAAGTAAATGCTTAACAAACGGATAAACAAATAGAAATTCTCTAAAAGTCTCACCTTACCTTAATATAAAGTTTTAATGTATTAAAAAGCTTCATTTTAAATTGCCTTCAAAAATTAATTTTCTTAGAACAAAATAAAATTGCAGTTAGACTATCACATTGTATACATTTGTATTATGATGTTCAAAATTAGGATGATGTTAGCAACCTGCCTTGGTTTTAAAAATTATACTACCTTTAGTTAAAGATTTACACAAAAATCACACATCCTTATCAAATCTTATCATCTTTACAAAGCTACTTTAGGTTTTTTCTGGCACAAAATGCCCGTAAACACAAACCAGCAAAAATCTACCCTCAATTAATCTCATAGAAGTCTTTCAATGAACGTTCCTCAAGCTTGTTTGCATATTAAGATCATGTGAGGATCTTTTAAAAATTCCAAAGCCTACACATTTAAATCCCCAGACGCCAGAACAGTTAAATCCCCATCTTTCAGGATGGGTCATAGGCAGCAGTCCTTTTAGAGTTCCCCACACTGTTCCAAGGTGCAGACTAGTTGGGAAACCACGGATTTAATTATTTGTTGGGCTATAGACAGGTTAGAGGCTCTGACTCCATTTCTACTAAAACTCTGGATTTCCTGGGGCAAGACAGAAAATAGAACATAAAATTCTTTAACTGCGTAACCGTAGCTTACCAGAATCATCAAAGGACAAAAGAATCCTTAATGCCTTAGCAAATTTCCCTGAAAGCTTAGGGTCTGCAAAGTGTTATGGTCAATTGAGCGATGCTTTATGGTGAGTGACATATGAGATAGATCTCTAATGACCCATCATCTGCTCAGGAAAATGGGCAAAGGCATAAATATCTCTGATACCCATAAGGTTGCAGAAAACACAAGGACAGAAAGGTTAATTAAGCACCAAGGGACTAGACCAGTGGGGAGGAGTCATCTTTTGCCCAAATCTTTGCCTAAGTAATTTCACATTAAGGTCCTCATATGTTTTACTTTCCTAGTTATTTAAATGGAAACAAATACTTTACTTGTGCAGTTTGACGGATGTGTGTGAAATTTAATTATTCACTTCTGAATTCTTACTAAAGTTTAGAGGATACGGGATAACGGATTCATATATGTAAAATCCAAATGTGTTACCCACTCAAACATTTCCTCTGAATTGGAGACGAGGCTTATCCCCAGGGAAGGCCCCTTTCTATTGGGCATCTGACCTACCATGATGGCCAGACAGGTGTCAGAGCTTCCTACTGTGTTGAAGAGAGAAGACGCAATGCTGATGATGTTGCTTATCTATTCAATTTGATTCATTAGCTTTTTTTTTTTTTGTTGGTCGCACCACTTAGCTTGCAGGATCTTAGTTTGCCGACCAGGGATTGAACATGGGCCCTCAGCAGTGAAAGCCCGGAGTCCTAACCACTGGACTGCCAGGGAATTCCCTAATTTGATTCATTATCTTAATTTTTCTAATACATTTGGACTAGATTCTGTCAGAGGATTTTTTTTTTTTTGAAGTATCTAATATTAAGAGATGAGATGTTTCTACAATGGCTTCAAACAAAGCCAGGAGAAAACATTCCATCTTACCTAAAAAGTCTATAACGTGGAGATGTTTTAAAGTATTTGCACAAGTTCACTCCAGAGCTAATGAGTGGCAGTTCTAGGCCTCTCGACTCACACTTTATGCTCCTTTTACCACGTCCCCATTGCATGAATCCCTTTCCTCCAACAACTGTACTTCATAACAGTTAAAATAAGTTCTGGTGACGTTCAGAGTTTAAATGATACCAAACAGAGTGTCAAGAAAGCGAAGAATATAGGGTAAGGGAATTAGATGGGAGAGCCTTTTTTTTAATCCTGTTCTTAGAGTCTGACTCATGTTCACGAGAATCGCTGGGAACTCTCAGCACTGCGCAGGCCTCAAACTGAGCTTCCAGAGCCACTGGGAAGTATGAGGATTCATGCCCTGATTTCTTTTCTTTTTTTTAAACATCTTTATTGGAGTAAAATTGCTTTACAATGTTCTGTTATTTTCTGCTGTATAACAAAGTGAATAGGCTATACATATTCATATATCCCCATATCTCCTCCCTCTTGCGTCTCCCTCCCACCCTCCCTATCCCACCCCTCTAGGTGGTCACAAAGCACCGAGCTTCTCTCCCTGTGCTATGCGGCTGCTTCCCACTAGCTATCTATTTTACATTTGGTAGTGTGTATATGTCCACTCTCTAAACTTCGTCCCAGCTTACCCTTCCCTCTCCTCATGTCCTCAAGTCCATTCTTTATGTCTGCATCTGTGTCTTCATTCCTGTTTTGCCCCTAGGTTCATCAGAACAATTTTTTTTTTCTTATATTCCACATATACGTGTTAGCATAAGGTATTTGTTTTTCTCTTTCTGACTTACTTCACTCTGTATGACAGATTCTAGGTCCATCCACCTCACTACAAATAACTCAAGTTATTGTTTCTTTTTATGGCTGAGTAATATTCTGTTGTACATACGAGTCACATCTTCTTTATCCATTCATGTGTTGATGGACACTTAGGTTGCTTCCGTGTCCTGGCTATTGTAAATAGTCATGCTCTGATTTCTTGATGTTTTAGTAAAATAGGTTTCCCTTTGTACTCTTTATTCATTTTCTTTGCACCCTTCTTGGTATCATTTACACTTTAGACATTAACCAGCTTCCTTGGCTACCATGAATGAATGCAGATGTTTTCATATAACTATGAAGTATGACGTGTGGCTGGCAAGGCAGGGGAATCTTCTTTTCTTCAGGGCTAACTCCCCAGTACAAGAACAGTACCTGCCATGAAGGAATACATGCATTCTTACATACTAAGCATGCTGCCATGGAAGGGACATTCTAGTGGGGTGGGGCTTAGACCCCCAAACAAAATATGTGACAATATTTGTTGATTAAGAGCTGTGAAGAAACAGAGTAAGAAGATAGAGGAACGACAAGGATGGGGGAGAGATGCTCCTATTCACTTATGGAAGCCACCACCTTTTTGGGGGGCGGGTAGTGGTGACATTTAACAGACATCTAAAGGAATTCTAGAGGAAGCACTGCTTATTAAGTGTTAAAAATTGTTCCAGGCAGAGGAAATAGTGCACATGCTGCCACTTGCCATGTTTGAGGAGTGTTGGGAAGTCCAGTATGTTAGCGCAGAGCAAGGGAAGTGGCCAGTGTAGAAGGGACTCAGAGCGGGGCAGAGACCAAATGTTTTAGCATCTCACAGGCTATGAAGAGATCTCGGACACTGACTCTAAGTGAGAAGGTAGCCATTGGAGGGTTGAGCCTAGGAATGCCACCATCTGACTTAGGTGATAAAGTGATGGCTCTCTCTGCTTTGTGAAAAAGAGTCTGTGAGGGGCCAGGGGCCAGGAGACCCGTGGGAAGACCGCTGGATTTGTCCAGGCAAGAGACAATGACTACCAGATGGCAGTGCTTCTGCTTGTGCGGTAAGGGGCAACCAGATTCTGGACATATGTTGGAAGTAGGACTGAGAGAATGTGCAGATGGATGGATGTGGGGTGTGAGAGAAAATGAGGTGTGAAAGATGACGCCAAAGTTTTGGTACTAGGCAGTAGAAGGATTGAGTTGCCCTTTACTGACATGAAGAAAATTGAGGGAGGAGTAAATTAAAATTAGGATCATATTTGTGAAGAGGTTTGAACTTAGTGCAGTAGTTTAATATGCATTATCTCATTTGGTCCTCACAGCAACATTCACTTGCAAGATAATTACTATTATTTCCATTCTACTCTCAAGGATGCTAATTGTAAAGAAGTTGAGTGACTCTTCAAAGATCACATAGCTAGTGAATTACTGAGCCAGAGCGTGATTGCAAATATTCCAGCTCCAAGATCAATGTTCTCTTTTATCGATCACACTAGGCCAAGATAATTTATATAGGATACTCAAACAGGTCATTTGTACCACATACTATAATCTTGGTCAAATCAATTTGCAAGCAGTTATGTGGGATCCTGCTTGTTGCTATCATGAATGTCTTCCTTCCCCTTTTCAGGTGACATCAAATATGCGGATATTTGTTGTAAATAAAAAAGCTTAATGCTAAATTTAGCATTATAAAAAGAGGTTTATAAGTTGATGTAGGAAGGATACACAACATACAGTACATAAGGTAAGGTATTATTTTTTAAAAAAATAATTTTATTTCTCATTTGGTTCCTGAATTTTTACCCTTCTTTCTTTTTTGGTTTCTTTTTTTCTTTTTTACAAATGGCCTGTGCATCCTATTTTTATGACCTAAGCTATAGCCTCTACTTTGGCATTTATCAGCCAAGTAAAACTGGGTAAGTCTTAAACTTTCAGAGTCCCAATTCCCTCATTTGTAAAGCAAAACGTTAGACTGGATCATTTCTAAGGAGCCTTGAACCTTTGAACTATATTAAAACACAGGATATAATTGGACTTGCAGGGGTTTTGACCTAGATGGCCCAACACAATTAGATGAATAATTATTATATCACTAGCAAATAGGATTAGTAATGCATATTTTAATACAGAATAAATTCTCCAGCCATACTTTTTTTTTTTATCATATCAAAGGTCATTTCTAGTTTTTTACATTACCATGGCATGCGATTGTTTTAAGAAATTCTTATTGTTGACTTGGTTTGTATATTCCTCTCCAGTTAAAGACAACACAGCACATATATCAGGAATACAGGTGAACCTGACCAAGACCACTTAGCATAAGAGTGGTCTGGTGAAGAGGAAAAACAATCCTGCATTCCAGCAGACTCTTTAGCTGACTCAGCCATCCTAGCTGATAGTATAATATTTCACGCCAGAAAGTGGTAAAGCAAGAGTGTAATCAGGACCATAAGAGGAAGCAGAAAACTGACATTATTCTTTACAGAGTAGATATAAACCAGGATAGCTGTCTCAAAAACAGGCTTGCCATCTACACTACTGCAGATAACTTACATTTTGCACTGAGAAATGTTTTCTCAATAAAACTACAGCCTAATGAGAATGTATTTGTAAAAAAACAAAACAAAACAGTAGTTACGTTGGAAACCAGCCATCTCTTCCTAAATGGTGTTTCAGAAATAACAGATCTGCAAGATATGGCTAAAGTGGAATGTCACAGATTTTTTCTTTGCCTTTTTCACACTCTGTAAAACCTGGACCCACGGCTACTGCAGTTAATCTGCTCGCAGAGGTGCCATGGATTTCCAGTCGGCATGCAGAGCTCATTTCATGTCCTCTCCTTCCCTTCACTTCTCATATTCATAATGTGTAACTAGGTCCTGGCTAGATGTCCTCCCACAGATAGCTTATGATGTAACACAAGTTCTCCTTTATCAATTTTGCAAGAGTCTAAAGCTTCGTTCAGATCAGATAAGGGCAATCGTTCTCTCATGTTACCTTTTTTTATTGAAGGTTCCAATCACCTTTGTGCAGCTGGAGTTGTCTCCTCCACACACTCCGCACTTGTCATACTGCAGCTTCGAGCCAATGATGCCGTCACAGCCCGTCCTCACGCACTTTCCCCGGACGCAGACGGAATTGCTGTATGGCCTGCATTCCGTTCCATCGGTCACCTGAATAATGAGAAACACGTTAGCAGGGGGAAACACTTGGGCCTGCGTAGGTGGGTTCTCTGATAAAATTGCAAGTTCTAATTTGGGAGTTTTAAGTTTGATTGGAATGGCTAGTACTTTGGAAACTAAACAACCAATCAAAAAAAAAAAAAAAAAAACATAGTTTCCAGGAGTATCCAACTGAAAAATTCTTGACATATTGGCAGAAAGAAGAACTGGGATAGATTGGGGTTATGCCCTTTCTCTCTTCTTTATCTCTTGAGCTTAATTCCGAATGTGTTAGGAGACCCGAGGTCCTAGTCTCCATTTCTGTGTGGGTAACACGTTCCCATGGTATAGTCTTGCCTTTTTATTGCTAGAAACAATCTTTCACTTAGTGTGGGACTGTCTGTCACTTGTGTGGAGAGCAGAATACGAGCAGGCTCACAAACGCAGACATCCTTTTTGTTTACACAATTGTTTTTTGTTAATTAATTTTATAGTTGATGTACAATGTTGTGCTAGTTTCTGCTGTGCAGTTAAGTGAATCAGTTATACATACGCATTATATCCACTCTTTTTTAGATTCTTTTCCTATATAGGTCATTACAGAATACTGAGTATAGTTCCCTGTGCTATACTGTAAATTCTTGTTAGTTATCTGTTTTATATATAGTAGTGTGTATGTGTCAATCCCAATCCCAATTTATCCCTTCCTCTCTCCCCTCTTGGTAGTTTGTTTTCTATATCTGTGACTCTATTTCTGTCTTGTGCATAATTGTTATTACTATAACAAAATTGAAAATCTACACTGGACAGTCACAACCTTGTAACGGTTGGAAAGCATTCCCTATTGTGTTGAACTGTGAGACACTGAAGTAGAGACAATTTTGTGTAAAAAAGAAGTCTGGGAAGGTCAGAGAAAAGTACTTACTGGAAGAGACTGAATATTTTTGAAAAAAAAGAATTAGCATATATTTAATAAGCTAGTTACAAAATACTATGTATATGGACTCAGTGGTTTGTGCATATAAGTATGTATAAGTAACATATATAGTCATATGTGTAAACATACATATTTTGTATTTGTGTATATACAAAACTCTTTCATATAAGTGTGTGTATATGAGGGTGCATATGTGTATAAAGTGAGGTAGGGTATTCTTCAACAGGTTAACAGCTCTCTAAATGATTATATTTCCAGGTAATATTTTTGCTTTTATCTCTCTATAATATTTTTAAATGAAAATGTATTATTTTTCAATAAAAAGATAAAACATTTTAAATGTTACATAACTTGGACATTAACTTATTTTTCAATAATATGTCATAAATATCTGAAGACCAGTTACAGAGATGGTTTTAAATATAGCACCTATTTGCAAATTAGATAAACTGTTTTAAACTGCCGCATAATGTTGCTTGTGAGAAATGAAACTTCAATAAGTTAGAAAACGCTCTTCTGTGGAAAACAAGGGGTAATTTCACATGCATATATTATAAATGTGTATAACTAAAAGGACATTGATTCATTTTAAAGGTGCAAGACATTTTAAAGTCTAGGTCAGGGATGATGATCTTGAATCTATCTTCATGAATCACCAAAGAAATTCTTCAGTAAAAGATGACAGAAAAATAGAAAACTTTCTTGTTTTATAGTCCCCTTTACAAATGTACCTAGGGAATACTATTTTGAAGTTAAGTTTGCAATTCACCTTCTTGACAGAGAGTTACACTTTTTCAAAAATAGCTTTTAAAACATTTACTTGTTCTGTTTACAAAATCCTTTTGATTTATTGTAGCAAGTTTGAAAATATAGAAATTACAGAGGTGAAAATGAAACCTTCCAAAACCTAGCCACCCCCCCAAATAATGACTGTTTACATTTGGTATGTGCAGGCTCCATTCTACCAAATAATTTCCACCATGGACGCCTACTGTTTCTGGACCGTCTGCATGCAGTTACCTTTGGAGAAAACACTACGTAGTAGCCAGTGCCCTTAGCTCTGCAGGTCAGTTTGCACACATCTCCTGGCAGGATGCCTGCATATTTGGGAACCCATTCCACAAATGTTTTGACTCCTTTTGCATCAGACTGATATCCATTTTTGGCCTCACACTGCTCATGACGAAAAGATTTACCTAAAAATCAAGCATGTCACATTATTACTCTCTCTGTTCTGAAACTTAGATATATTCTTGTTCATTTAAATACATTTAAGGAGATGATAGATGATATATTTTTTTTCCAGAGTCTCTCTACACCAGTGTTGAAGGATTTTTATCTTCAACACAGAGTTGAAAACAGCAATTATTTTCTTCCTACTCCCTGAACACTCAGTTGTTTATAATAATAATTTAAAAATCACTCATGTATTTGTTATTGATTTGCATACTGGTGGAACTGTGCAGTACAAGATTAATAGGCTATTTCTCCAGCCTCCGCTATTTAATACTGCTAGAATACAAATTACACCCGACACATGATGGTTGCTGACACTTGGGAGCAGCGTACCATTGGCTGGGCAGGGTAAGACACTGCAGGAGCGGTAGATGGCCCTCTTCCCTGTGCAGTAACGGCCATTGTTTCTGGGCGCGGGGTTATTGCAGTGGCGATAGGCAAACTGTACTCCTCCCCCACATGAGCGAGAACACTGGCCCCAGGAACCCCAGGATCCCCAGCTGCCATGGCTCGATGTCTAAAACAGAAAATAGAAGATATTTTAACTGAGAAGGGAGGAAAACATTCAAAATGTACATTTGGAAATCACATGCATTCAATGACTCAGTGGAATGTACATTTGGAAATCATTTGAATTCAGTCGCTCGGTGGACACTTCATCACAGTTAAATTTTCACTGAATTTAACATGGTCACAGGTATTGAACACTCTGGAATTACAATGTGATTCCAAATCTTGGCAATCCACGTTTTCTGTCCCCCACCCCCCAGCACTAGAGGGTCTGGACACTTCACCCTAAGTACTGAGCACACTGCAAGGGTTGCTCGTGGCTTCTTTGGACCTTCTGATACCGCACATTTCTGTTAATAACCACCGAACCACGGTTCACTTTGTGTCCACCCTGATATTGCATCTTTAAAGAACTGTGTGATGCTAAAGATTCTGTATGATTCCAGGTTGATTATGCTTCCATCTTTTCTCCCTCTTTAGCACTGAAGTTCTGCAGTCCCTTTGTTGACATCACACGTCCCACCTGTGACAGATCCTCTGCCACATGCATAAATGTATCTGACCTGGGCTTGGCTTCATTACACCCTGTAAAGAGGAAATGGGACAGATGCTGAAGAGCACCCACATCACAGGGAATGAAGAGTCCTGTTATGACATCCCAGGTTTATTGCTATAGAAACACGGCAGGCAGCAGGAAGCTGAGAGACTCCAAAAGGAAGATACTAGAAACGCCTTTGCTGAGGGGATTCCTGAAGAACTTCCTCTGGTTGTATGTGTCACGGTATCTGCGTCAGGGTATCTGAGGATGCTTGCTTGTGTGTTAGTCTTGAAAGGCACAGGCAACACGCCTATGGCAACACTCTTCTAGGGACTTTGAAAATGTTATGAGTGAGAGGGAACAAATGCTTTGCTTGGACCTTGACAGTGAAGGTGTCAGTTGTTGACATGAAGCTGGACCGGGTGCATAGGGAGGGAGGAGGTGTCTCCCTGGAGCAAGTGTGGCTATTATAGTTCCTAAAGTTAGATTAACTTGCCATGAGGGGGAAAGCGTGACCATTTTGGACCAAAGCGTGACCATTTCACCAAGTATGCATGAGGACCACGTATCAGCTTTGCTGTTACTTCCTTACCGAATTTAAATAAAGGTATTCCAATAACTTTACGAGCAGTTTGAAAGTAAACTCCCAAGCGGTAATTTGGGGCCCTACGTGGGGTCTCAATTAGACAGAATCTGGGCTGTCTACTTATTTGCTACAGGATATAACCTGAGATCTGCATTTTCTCCAGTAATTGACAGCTGGGGATGGCTCTTGCAGGTAAAGGAGGGAGCTGTAAATAGATCCCTCAAGGAAAAATATTTTAACTAGGAAATAGAGCCTTCTGTGGCCAGTCCCCACAGGTGTCACAGGAAGGTACATCAGACCTTAGGTCTCCAGGCCCTGCATGACAAGAAAATCACTTACTGAATAATATTTTTTCTTGGTCTTGTCCACACACTTGCCCTGCAGGCAGATCCTCCCTTTTCCACATGGTGTCCCTTCCACGGCTGGCAGCTTCTTGGTCAGACACACCATCTGGCCCTGGCGCACCACGGCGCACCAGAGGCGGGCGCACACGTCCATCCCGGGACACACCGAGTACTCGGGCCCGAAGGTCAGGTTGCACTGCTGGCTGGCGTCATAGGTCTGTCCCGGCAGTTCCTCGGGGCCCAGGATCTGCTTGCGTGGCAGGTCTAGCAAACAGTTACCTAAAAGAATAACCAAGATTGACCACTGTTCTGTGTTTCTGTTTCAAACCTTGAAAATTATGGATCTGAAAATGCAAGACTCCAGCTGGTGCTGAAACACGATGCATCTACAGATCTGCAGTGTGATGCCCTGGGGAGGGGACTCCCTGTGGATGAGGCTGAGCGCCTCTGTGAGCTCACCAGCACCCACTAGGATTTCCCATGGATGATGTGCTCTGGGGCATACATAATGATGTGCAGTGGTTTGATTAAATAAAATTATTTCATAATAATTAGCTGTGAAAATAGTCATTGTGCTGAGGGACTAACAGAAACTGGGTTGGACCTAGAGGAAATAAGATAGTGGGTATAATAACAATAACAACAACAATAATAATAAATAGGTGTTTACAACTTTGAGAAACAGAGTTTGTCCTTGCACCCTTTCTATATCCCTTTCTCCACTTCCAACTACCCCATTCTTTTTTTTTTTTTTTTTTTTTGCGGTACATGGGTCTCTCACTGTTGTGGCCTCTCCTGCTGTGGAGCACAGGCTCCGGACACGCAGGCTCAGCAGCCATGGCTCACGGTCCCAGCCACTCCGCGGCATGTGGGATCCTCCCGGACTGGGGCACGAACCCGTGTCCCCTGCATCGGGGGGGACCCATCCCCCATCCATGTCACCTTTCCATTAATTCCATAAGTAATAAACAAGTGGATGCCTCATTCATTCCTGCACTCAACCAGCATTTGCTTAGCACCTACAATGTTCTAGCAAACATACTAGATATTAGGGATACAGAAAAATGACCCAGATCTGCCCCTAAAGGTCTCCCAATAAACTGAAGGAAATAAAGTCTTTCTCTTAGACTGAAAGAATTTTAATAAAGAGCTTTCAAGCATCACATATCAGGAGCAGTGGGAGGAGAAAAGAAAACATCTTTGATAACTTGGGACTAGGCCCATTTTTTTACTCTTTGCATCCTTTTTCTCCCCTTTGTATCAGTTATTGAATGCAGTTGATATTTGTTGGGTCTTTGGAGTGTGTCTGTCACAAACAAGTTGGTGCTCTCAGTACGTAGTGATGTGGGGATTATAAAGGGATGGCGGGGGAGGTCAGTAGAAGCTGACATAGAACAGTGCAAATTCAGAAGCTGAAATGTGCCTCACCTTCCCCGAAAAGCTTCCCTAAGAAATCCCTTCCCAGTGAGTTAACTCCTTCAACTTCTTCTCTTCATACAGGAGCTTACATATTGCCCATCAGTTCTGGTGTTTTTCTGTCTACTTGATTTTAAGATTTACACACTGATTATTAACAATACTAAAAATAATTGGGGCTTCCCTGGTGGCGCAGTGGTTGAGAGTCTGCCTGCCGATGCAGGGGACACGGGTTCTTTAAATGTATTAGCTTATTCAATCTTTACGAGAACACTATGAAGCAGATTCTTTCATTGTTTTATTTTGCAGATAAGGAAACTGAGGAATATAAAGATGGATCAGTTACCCAAGGTCCCATAGCTGTTAGGGTTTTATGCTCAGAGGCCCATCCTGCCTCTGCTGAGCATGTGGATAGATTGCTTATTTTATTGCTAAAGGGCAGGCATGTGTAGGGATCCTTTAAATGGTAGCTAAAGGAAGAAACAGTTGGTCTAAAGTTTAATTCTGGCAAAACACTAAATGGCTGAGTGTTCTTGGCCAAATTAGTTAACTGCTCCCTAATTTATTTTTAAGATCTGTGAAATGTTTCTCTCCTCACTGTGACACTGGAAGGGTAAAATTAGCTCACAGAGCTATAAGGGGGGACCAGAAAAATAGAAAACAATCCTATTGGTACTATGCCCAACATATTTAACAACATTTCAGATGTATTCAAGTCATTCTTTTTATTCAACAAAAGAAAACCATGTTTAAATCTTACTTTCCACTGAGAAATGGAATATTCAGCACATTTTAAGTATACTGCAAATGTTTTTACAACTACACTCAAGTTTCTTCAAAGCGAATACCTTGAAATTTGTCAATCTGTGTTGGAGGCATTATATGAAAATGAATAAAGAGCAAAGTTCCTACTTAACTTCTGAGCCAGAACGTTTGAAGAGGTAAAGCTTCTTAAGGCAAGCCAGAAAAAGCATTAAAAATCAGTATCCAGCCAAAGAGAACTTGGGGAGAAAAACATTAAGTTAAAAGAAAAACATCAACAGCAAGTCAATAGGAAGGAATGATAGTAAAACCTCACTAAGCTTTGTTTAGAAGATAAAGTGAGATGAGGCCCTTTGGAACTCCGGGAAAAGCATTATCTTCCTTGCTACATAAAAAAGAGCCTGTGTAAACCAGGGAATGCATAGCGGACTGCTGATGGTAGAAGACTGTCAACAGATCTCTGAGGCAGCAAGAATGCTTTCCAGTTCTCCAAAAGTGCTGTTTGAAGAAACTTTTCTCTTTTTTTAAATTTTACTGAAAAGCACAGACTGTAAGACTGGGTAACTAAATATTAGCTGGGAAGTCTTTAACATGTGTGGGTGCATGTGGCATGGGTTGACCTCGTTTCTCCCATGCTGAAATAACTCAGCACCTCTCCGTGGATATGCGGTCACTGATACCTCCTCTACCTCCCTGATGATGTATGATGTGTGAAAAGAAACGTACAATGCAATTTGGAATCGGCTTATGACAAAGGAGGCTCCAAGATGTGGCCTCTCTTTATGAAGCTCAATACCAAAGTATAAGTTTTAAAAATGTATAACATATTTACTTGGCTATTAAAAAAGAGAGATATCTTAGCTCTATGGTTTTCCCTTAGAGGTCATTTGGAGATGAACTTTTCTTACTTAAAATAAAATGACTTATTCAGATTTGCTATTCATTTATTACTTTAATGCTCTCAACATTAGGATTTGTTGCTGCATTAGTTTCTGTTAACAGTGAAATCTACAGTCTATCCATTCCATCTATGTGTTGAATTATGTCCTTTGGCAATAAAATAGGTACAGACAGTGCTACCAAAGGGGAGACTTGGGCCAAGGGACAACCATAAAAAAATCAATATAAAGCCTGATTTCGAATCTCACGATATGAAATATTTAAGATTTAAGTAATAGTGGGTCGGATATACACTTTTCATCTAAAAAATATGTACAATTTGGGGGAGGGCTGAGAGAGGAAATTGATCAGTCTTTTAGAATCTTTTATATTGACCTCTAAAAGTGTCCAATCTATTGTTGACTTTTCTTAATCTGTTTTACTTTTATTCTCAACCATATCTTCACATATTTTAAAATTTATCTTAGCCTGAAATCCTGTCTGGGCTTTGCTGCTGACAGTTTGTCTGTTTATTCTGTTCCACAAAATTGCCAAGTTCTTTTTCCTTTTCTCTCCTCCTCTTTCTCTCCCTCCCTCCTTTCCTTCCTTCCTTCCTTTTGTTTTAACATTCTGCGTCTATAGATGGATTGTTTCTAAAAGAAAGACAATGAAAATGTGTGCACATCACATATTTGGTTTCACCATCCATGTTAAGTTAAATGCTAAGTTAACTGTTAGGTTATAAGTAAAGTAGAAAATTTAAAAAGTAAGAGCCAGTGATCTGAGATGGATAAATAAAGGAAAGAAAGTGGTAGTCTCTCTATGGCCACAAAGTACACTTGGGGTGATGGAAGGTATGCCATGCCTCCAGGAAATGGAGCAGAAAAATCTTTGTTTTTTTATATCTGACTTCTAGCACTGTTTGTCTTTCATATTAATGATAAATGAAACATCAGATGAAGGTTGGTTGTTCTTTATTCTTCTCATTCCCCCAACCCGCCCCGTTTCTAGCACTGTAGTTATTTCTGTCTTCTCTTCCTTTTTAATACACGCACACTGAAAATAAGAATTGGCCCAAACAGGGAATCCCCTGGTGGTCCAGTTGTTAGGATTCTGCGATTCCACTGCCGGGGGCCGGGTTCGATCCCTGGTCAGGGAACTAAGATCCCGCAAGCTGCATGGTGTGGCAAAAAAAACAGAAAACGAATTGGTCCAAATATCCTTGGCCTAGGAAAAATCAATGAATATACCTAATGAAACTCATTCAAAGAAGGCTCACAACATTGCAAAGTTTCTTCTTTTAGCATCATCTCCCTGGTCTTGCAACTCTTTTCTAAGGTCTTTATTTGCATGTTTAAAAGAGTCACTGATGCATTATGGGTTCAGTGACGAATAAACTAACTTGGGCAATGACAAAGGCACAGACAGTGGTTGCTGACCAAAGTAATTCAAGGGATCTGTTTGTAGTACACTGTTTAGCAGATGTGATGCCAAGGAAATTCGATTAAAAATTCTCTGTGTTAAAGGATGAAGCATAGCTTTTTAAACATATGGGTCACTGTGGACTTAAAGAACATGTTTTACTCACAGACCATGTTAAAGAACATATTTACTGTGAAAATAAAGAGAATACCATCATGGGCCTTGAATTTTATGAGTAGGGCCTTAAAAACTGAATGTTAAGGTCTTATTACTAGCTTCACTGTCTACACTTAACAAAAGATTCAGAGAATTGGTTTTCTAATACCACTTTCTCTCCAAAGTTCTGTGTTCAGTAAGTGGCTGTAAACTTAGCTCTTGAAATATGAATTTTTCAAAGCTGTCTTTAGATTTTCCTTAGCAGCCTGTGTCTTGGGTGTTCTTGAGCTGTGTCTGCTTAGGCAGTGGTCCTTCTTATCACCTGGCACTGTGAACTGAGGGATCCAGCAGACAGGGCTATTGTTTTTGGCTTCATGGTTACTAAACATTTGAGAAAAGAAATTTAATAACTGTTTTTGCTGAACAGTTTCCCTGCCAGTGCTTACCTTTATTTTTGAGGATCATACTCCTAGCCAGCTTGCCTAGAGCTAACTTGTATAAACACGGCAGGAAGTCTGCAAGTATCTTGGCCAGGCTGAGTTGGAGGAGGTAGTCTCCATAAGACATGGCTTCTTCCTTTCTGAATCACAAATCTGCAGGCCCAGTTATTTTAGAATGTGCACACTGACTTTTCAACCATAACCTAATTGCTGCATATTTCTTGTTGGAACTAAAACGGGAAACACTCAATATTAGGAAATTTAAATTTGGCAGTGGTAGAGTGCTACACATGTCTGGCTACTTATGGCTAATAATTTTAAAAACAAATGAAATGATTCAAATTTAATTGTACTCTAAGACATCATTTCTCCAGCATTGCTGGAGGTGGGAACAAGACAGATAAGCTATTACATAAATGGATTCTCTAGGTAATGTAGTCTTTAGACACCACCTAAAAATTGTATCCATTTTGTGAGACTATCTACCTAAAAACATCAATAGCTTTGCTGCCTTTTATATGAGTGTCCTAATTTAACCTTCCTAAATAACAGAAAATCACTTCTTTTCTGAGTATCAATTATTGTATCCTGCTGAAATCTTGAGGGATTTCAGCAGGATACAATAATGGGGTAAGAGGGTTTCTGACCTTCTGGAACATGGTGCCAGACCACTGTGCTTTTACTGTTTCAGGGCTACTTTTTACAGCTCTCTGGTTTCTCTCTTATTGTCAAATGATTTTACTTCTTTCTCTCAGCTTACCTGTCTGGCATCCCCTATGCACCCAAGTGACTAATTTTTTTTTTTTTTTTTTTTTTTTTGCTCTAAATAGTTAGTGGCCTAGAAAATTAGAACAGAAAAATAGTAGAACTATTTCTACTACATATGAATGAATGGGCTCTGCTTGCAAATGTGAGTAGCTCCCTACGCGTAAATTGAAAAGGTTTGATGATATGATATCAGCTTAGTCTTCGAACAAAGATGTATTCTGTTTGCGTTTTTGTTTGTTTTTCCATCATCTTGGGCTTTGACTGTCCCCTTGGTTCTCTCCTAAGATCTGGAGTTGAAATGTCAGAACTGCCACCATCTGAAAATCCTGTTGATTAGTTCCTATTGTCATACTTTGGCTTTAACTGACTTAAGTCAGCTTTTGGTTGCAATCTAAAAGTTATTAAATTATTTAAATTCAAGTGTAAATGACAGTGCTACAGAGAGTATTGTAGCTTCAGTTCTGCGTCTGTTTTGAAATGAATGTAATTGAACTTTGCCACTGTGTCACAGCTACAGTGCCTTTCTTAGATTCTCATCATTCTGAAATTTCTTTACTCACTATAGGCTACTGATAAAATTGAAGTTTTTGGTGGGATGGGGCAGTTAAAACACAAGACTGCCTAACCAACACATTCAAATGTGAGAGAGCCTAGGCATGATGAAAGGAATGAATGAATGAATATATTATGAGAATTTCCTGTCCGACAAATGTTGGTAACTGAATTTATTTATTTATTTAACATATAAATGGGGAATTCAGATGTGATTTCCTCAGTGCAAATGAATAAGACCTATTTCTAGCAAAAGTATGGTTTTGGCTGTTATCTACCATGAGATCCTTTGGAGTAGACACAGAAAGATGTATAAAATTTGTTGTAAAATTTAAAAAAATCTGAGTGTAGATTCTTTTAAATACAGAGATAATGTTTAAAAAATGAAAACAATACTGGGAGCGTCTTTACTGCATGGAAAGTAAAATCATGAATTCCACAAACATGAAATAAATGAATCATTCCAGAAATATGGCAATAGGAACAAAATTCTGCACAGCATTGTAATTAGCTGACCTAATACTTACACAAGGAAAAAAAAGTTGGTTCAATTTTAGCCATAAGTATTTGCTGCCTTAGCAACTAAATCTGTTCATTTAGTGATTCAAAGTTTAGCTCAACCTTTTGGAATGAGTAATGTGTGATTTTGAAATGAAATATTAATGTTATTCCATTTTTAGGAAACTTGAAGAAAAACAGTAAAAGTAATACTAAGAGTGGAAACTAAGATTCCACCCAAGAGGAACGTTATTAGATATGGACTTGATCAATGTAGGTAGGCAGGTAATTAGGTAAGCATTCACTCCAGGACTCTATCAGCATTTAATCAGCATTTTAAACTGGGCTAACTAAACAGAAAATTACCACTTTATATTAGTCTAGGAAAAACCTAATACATTGATTCTTGATATTGTTTCTGAATCATCAAGATATTAGGCCATCATTTCAACTAACAAAGAACATTTATTTTGTATTAAGGGAAATTTTAAAGCAAGATGGGTGTGGATTGTTTTCAGGAATAGTAAATGTAAGTAGCTGAGAGTAACTAAAGCATTACCAGTTCACCATTAACGTAGCAAAAATGAGTTTATGAACATTTTGGCTACAAGATAGCAAAGAACTGTGTAGTGGAATTTCTTTTTGTCTGAAAAAAACTGAATTTATTAATTGTTGTGTAATTATGTAGCCAAAGCTCAAGATGGCCAACTCACTATGAAGTTACAAAAAATTCAAGCCATAAACTTTGTGGAACAAGGAAAAACAGCTATTGGAGATTCTGTTTATCTAACTTTGAACCATACATCATGAGATAAATTTGTGAACAATTATCATGATCAAGAATTTCTGTCACATTCACTTCAACCACCAGTTTTAGAAAGAGACATGTTTTAAGAGAAAAAAAAAAAAGGAATGAGAAGATGTCCATTTCTGTAATATGAGAAACTTGAACTCTGTGGTCTCTGAAGATCTCTTCCAACTCTACCTCATCTCTTCTCCTGTGTTTCTAATATTTTAAGGTAACAAGGAATGCTAGGAAATTAGCAACAGCTTGTTTCAAAGATTACTTAAGGGTCAGAATTTATTATTTCTAAAACTGTGACTTCCTTAGTATTTTTATATAATTTACAGCACTAATCCTAGATTTGCAGAACTTAATAAAATGTGCTGTGCTCTTGAACTGTACTTAGGGGATAAAGCCAAGGATTTTCTTTTGAAATTCTTAAACTGTTTTCTCACCATTCAGATTGATTTTTCTATTCCTGTTCTGCAGTTTTCACTCCACTTTCAGGAAAACAGGCTGTCAGGATGAAACCAAACTTTTTAGTGAATGCAAATCTAAAGAGCTTCCATTTTTGGTTTTATGTCGCCATAAAGAGAATCTGACAGAACTGTCACCTACATTTTAACCACACCCCTATAATAAGGATGTAACAAATAATTCTGAGAGTCATATTAATAGCAGGGAAGCAAGATTATCTGCCAATGTTCTCACAGTAAGCTAGTGGTGAAAGAGGGAATAAAAGCCAGGCTTTCAGGGCACTGGCTAGGCATTCTGTGTGGTCTCCCACATTGCTTCTCTTTGAACTTTGTAATTCAAAAGCAAAAATACCATTGCCATAATGCCACTGAGGACGTTGGCATCACACACAAACAGACAGTCCCCTTGTTCCTTTTTCTGACACTTTCTAAGCAACCACTGTCTTAGAGGGTAAGGTGAACATCACGAGGACATAATGAAGTACAACTTGCAATAATTCCAAGTTTTGTTTCTGAGCCTATGGAACTATACATACCATGGCCATCATCCAGGAATTCTGTGATGGTGGCTGAGGTGCATTTGGACCAGGGCTTGGATGCATCAATGCTGGTTAGGATGGAAGACATTAAGCGCTTATCTTCTGTGGAACCGAAATTTTCTTCACAGAATTTGGAATCGTCATGAGAGAGGCCAAGTAGATGTCCTAAGGGACAGAACAAATGAAGTGCAAATAATGAGTGATTTTTGTATTTCTACTTTTCTGTGGCAATTATACTCGCACTTGACTTTTTTCCTCCCAATTGTATATGAGTTTATTTTAACTGCCTTTTCACACAGAGCCTGGACCCCCAGGTAAATTAAAGCTGCATGTAGTCAGAGTGGTCACTTCTGGTGAATATTTAGAGGAAAACTGAAAAATTACACTAGAGTAGATGTTCCTATAATCCATCTGGATCACACATGCTCAAGGATATGTAGAAACAGGCCTTATTTAGAATCTAGAATTTGCAAGGCAACTGTGGGATTATGTCATAGCCCTCACTACATATTATTTTGAATGCTTGTCTAATTTTCCATCTTCTCTGACAAACTATAAGCCGCAGGAGATCAGAGAGCATCCCCCAGCCTACCCCCGCCATCCACTGTTGAAAAAAATCTGTATTTAACTCAATGTTCTGCAAGTTACAAACACTTAATAGATGGTATTTGAATGTCAGTGACTTCTATTTTCTTGGCCAAGTAAATAGGTAGCCATAAAAGAGATGACTAGAGGAGAAAAAAAAAAAAAGATTTCAAGTAAACTTCTGTTTCCATGCATATGTAAGCTTGCTTCACTCCCATTTCTTTTAGTTATTTAGTGAGTTGTGAAGGTATACTAGTCCCACAAGTAAATGGTATATTTTGAAGATATACTCACTTACACTTAAGAAATGTCTAAAGCACCAAGATGCCCATTACAGAGTGTTAGCACTTGGAGAGAAAGAAAATACTGAGAAGGTAAGTGATTGTCCACAACTACTCAGGTGGTGCTTGTGCTTAAGTCTACCAAACACGCTCTGTGCAATCCCACACTGCCTTTCCCATTCTATCAAGCTAGGTATTATTTCACAGAGTACATACCCCATTCTTATAATCTGACTAAATTTTTTTGATTACATAAGATTAATTTTCACATAGTCTAAAGGTATAATGCATTCTCCAATAAATTTAAAATATTGTTGAAAAAAATCCAGGACAACAGTTTGGAGAGACTCTAAAAAGGTAGACAAGTCATCCTAGTAGTGTTTTCTGCAAAGCTTTATAGAATCATACACAAACCACCAAAAAAGAATGTGGAAAATACCACAGAAAAGTGATTACTGCATTCTCCTTGGGTTCCTAAATGCCAATGGCAGGAACTTTGTCCATTCTGCCAAGAAAAAGTCCAGTGAGCAACAGTAAAACCCAACAGAGATGAAATTTTTTATGCCAAACTACTGCTGGCCAACTTGTTAAATCACTAACACCTCATAACAAAATTGTCCACTGAGCAGCTGGTTGATGTTGTGGTTGAAGTTAAGTGGCCAGGGCTCGGTGACCTTCTAAGGCTCCACATTTTGATGCTATTTATGCAGTTATGTACTTCAGTAGCATTTACTAGGCTAGTCAGTTCTCTGTGGGAAACCCTCTCACCACCACTCACTTTCTATTTGGTCAGGAGCATAAATGCCCATCATAGTATGTAAAATATCTTCCAAGTAACATGCAAAAGAAGACTGGAAGCAGCTCGTCCAATTTTGGGGTGGTATGTTGAGTTTTTCACCGCACTCACAGAAGAATAGAACCTTTCATTCATGTCCTATTCAAAACTGCTAGAAGTTACTTAGTACATCACACACTGTTGAGAATATAGAATGTTTATCAGCTAACACTGTGGCATTAGTGTGGAAGCTTCATACTTGAGTTTTTTCCCCCCTGGCATAGAAGAGAAAGGGAAAGTGGCCTAAGGGGACCTCTATAATATGAATCCAGGTTTTCTACTTTAAAAAATGTGATCTTTGCACTCGATTTCATAAGATATTTATATTTATTTAATGGAGTAATAGTCTTTTCCTCCAAATGTATCTAAATAAATAGCACTTTTTATATGCCTTTGTATTACTGCATCAAGAGATATTCCCTTCATTTGGAGGCTAAATTTTAGATTTCCGATTTAAATACAAGCCAGGTGGTAAACACCAAATTCGCTTTGAGGGACCTGGGAGAGTACCTCCATTTTTTCTTTTATACAGAATGGTGAAGGCTGTAATGTTAAATATCAATCATCTAAGCAAAGCAATTTATTTTAAGATATTTTGGTCTCTTTTAATGAATCTTTTGGCATGCTCTCTGGCCCCTAAATTGCTAATTTATCAATGTAATTTACTTGTTGCTGAAGATACATACAAGAAATGCTTAGATGGCCATCAGAAAAAATTGCCATTCTGGGCATGAACACATCTCAGTTCCACTTTAGCAAGAGCTGAGACGAGATGTGAATTTTGTAAGATCTCCAAGAGTCAGTCAGAAAGGGACTGCCTGAGGGTCAGTTGAGAGAGACAGACTCCTTGGAGGGAGGAGGAAAGTTCTGTTTTCCATGAAGAAAGCTTGTCAGCTGGCTGGGAGAGGTATGCTCTCCCAAGGACAAAGAGAGTCATGGGCAATGTGAAGAACGTTTAGGCACCCAAAGAAACAGGCAGCCAGTGCCACAGGAGCTGGAACCAGGGCACAGCAAGAGAGACCCATGTGATTTCCCTTCAGGAGCTGAAGAGGAATTGAAATGGAAGAACAATGTGAGTGATGTCTGGAAGCTCTTCTGGAGAGACGTGATAGGCATACTAAAGGCTGTGAGCGGCCAAAGAAATGGCATTTTCAAATGTGATTCCCCCAATCATTAAGCTAGGACACCTAATGTCAGTCTGAAATCTGCCAATATCTTTGAACCCTGAAATGACAAGTTACATATAAAAGCATATGCTATTTTCAAGGGACACTTACATTAGAGATCACACATTATGATATTCAAAGCTTATTAACAGAGAAAATTCTGGAATCTAGGAAATTTCAAATGTAATGTCATGGCTGACAACAACACATTTTAAGGAAATGCTGTGAAGAGCTTAATCAGAATTTATCACGATGTCACTGATTGCCTAGGAGTGACTTTTCCAGTGAGAGACTGTTCCTAAATCATCCACAGAAATGTTTAAAGATTAGAGATTAAGGATTTCTCCCACAAGCAGCCTTGGGCAGGATTAGTGCAGCTGAGATTTAAACACGTGTGCCACAGAGAATAAAACAATGTTGGAGAAAATGTTGACAACTTCTAAAATAATGTATTGTTTTTTAATCAAAATGTATTTTATGATGAGTTTTTAGAGCAATGCAGACCAGAGTTAGTTGAGGGGTGAGGTCTTGGAGGAGTCAGGGCAAGGGGTTCCAGAAAGCCACAGAGAAAGGCGATTCTTTCCCTTGAAAGACAGAGGAGATACTTCTTTCTCTAGTCCAGGTATAGGAAAAGAGGAAGATTCAAGTCAATTTGGAAAAGGTAAAGGAAGAGATCTGAGGAAGTTCAACCAAGCTACCTTAGTAAAATAGGATGTGAAAAATCCGAGTGAGAGGACAGGGCTGATATGGATTAAGGACCACAATTCAAGGTCTGGGTTTAAAGCAGAGGTCCCAAAGACTCACTGCAAGGAAGCATTAGCATTTGTATTTGGAACCATTTGTAAACAGTAGACATGCAAAAGATTGAAGAGCGGTTTGTTGGCCTTAATGAAGTTAGGCAATCTTATTTACAATAATATCTTTCTTAGTGAATCTTTAGTTCTTGACTCCTGTTATTGGAAGCCATTTCTCGCCTAAAATCCCGACAGAATTAAGGACTAAACACAGCTATGTAGTGGGTGAGTTTGTTAATGGCATTTGTATATTCACACACTAAATTTTTTTTTTTTAAGTATTACAGAAGTCACAGTAAAATTTAGAGAGTAATGCAGGGGTCCAATTCAGTATTTTCCCAAGTGATGCAGCCTCCAGAATTGTGTGTTGCTGTTTGAAATCATTAGTAAAACTCAAGGTGTAAATTAAACGGGCTTCTGTATAAAATACTGACCTACTATTTTTTTAAAAAATTTTTTTAACATCTTTATTGGAGCATAATTGCTTTACAATGGTGTGTTAGTTTCTGCTTTATAACAAAGTGAATCAGCTATACATATACACATATATTAATAGATATTAAATCATGTCATAAATACAACAGTCCTGCTGAGTGCCCGTCACACAAAATAACCTCAGGAAGGAGTTTATTTGAATTATGCTAAGGAAATGGGTTTCATGGTAAATTACATTAAAGCAAAGTCTGTAGGGTAGGAGTCTGAGTTTAGTGTTAGCTCAGAAATAGCAAACAATTAGTCTCCTGATAATTTTTCTAGGACAGTAATCGTCTTTTAAAATTGGTAAATGGGTGACATTTCATTAAATAAATTTCATCTTGGACATTCACAATGTAGATTTAAAAAGCATCTTGTCTCCTTAAATTCACAAGTGAATCTGGTGTTCTAAAATCTGAGATAATGGACACCCGGGTAAAGACACATTACTTTAAAGGAAAATGTTGGTTCAGCTTCTTATCCAACTCAGTTATTACCGTACAACTAGGGATGACTTATAACATTAACCTCAGGAGGGAAATTGGGTTGTTTTTCTAAACTTTGGTCTGTACATTGAACAGAATTTCAAGCTCTTGTCTCCTGACCCCAAACTGACCAATAGACAAGGAGACACAGCACCACATCTTTAAAAAATGTCACAAGAAGCTCTGTCATGTGTTTACTTAAGAAAGCACTGCTCAGATGAAGCATCTGTCTCTTAATGACGTGATGTTTTTATTTTTACTTAATTTTCCAGTTAAGATTATTGAGATGCAGGAAGGTCTTGCCAGAGGTTGAAAAGAGAGTCAAAAGCTCACATGGGATCAGAATCTAGACTCCTTGGTGAAGGAAACCAGGAGCTCCAATAATTGGATCCTACGTGTCTATTCAAACGCAAATCCTTATGTAGCAGTGATAAAACTTTTAAAACTTCCATTTCAAAACATTAAACATAAACGCTAAACGTTATATCAATGATGTAATTTAGAAGGAAGAAAACAAATTTTTTCACCTTATAAATAGCTGTGTCAATAACCTTTTGAATCAAATTCAGGATTATCTCCTTCAAAAGGAACACTAGTAAACCATTATAGGATAGTGTCCAAATCTTGGGCTCTATAGCCAGATGAACTGGGTTCAAATTTTCCCCAAGCAGTATACTAGTTGTTGACCTTAGACAGGTTTTGAAACTTCTCTGTGTATCAGCGTCCCCTCTTGGGTGACTCATTAATAGTACGTACCTCATGGGATTTTGTGAGGCTTAAAGGATATAAAAGATGCAAAGTGCTTAGAATACGTGCTTGACAAACATAAATACCCAGTGATAGTTAGTTAACTTCATTGTTCTCACTAATATCTTGGTTTTGTTATAACTTTACTTATGGGTATTCTAGTCTTTGATAAATTTTGATATTACTAGACACTCTTGATTTGTGAGAGAAGGCAAAATTTTCTATTCATAAAGGAAAAATCACTCATTAAGTGTGTGATATATTTATTTTATGCCACCTTCAACTTGTTGGCTTTCCACACACATGACAGACAATCTACAGGCCTCCCCTAGAGAAATACGAATTGGGATTTGATTTAAAAACAAACCAACTGATACTAAACGCTAAATCTTTCAATGCTGCCTCCGGACATGGAGCAAAGACCTATTCCCACCTTTCATCTGGGGGCCAAGAAAGACACAGTGTGGCATTGCTCCAAACTGGACAGAAAAAAACGCTCAGTTCATGTTGATTAAAGCTATGGGTTTGAGGGTAAATACCAAATTTAAACCTAGCTTCCTTTTACCTCACATCTCACAGTCAGTCCTGACATCTGATTCTGTGCACTTGGCTTTGGTGTATGGTGTTTCCAGGGCCTCTGCAGCTTTTCAAAACATGGGTTCGTTTAATCTAATCATCGGTGGGAGCAGAGTCACATGCAGATCAACATAACCAGAGAACCGCAGAGAATCACTCCAACTGCAGCAAAACATGTGCAGCCATACTGTTGTGTCTCGACCACTTCCTAAGCCTCCAGCTGAATATTTGGCCCTGACACTTTGCCTGATTTTAGCTTAGGAAGCATTTTGGAGACTTTCATGGTGGAGAGATTCACTTAGCACATTTTATAATCAACTACTCTAAGGTTAAGCTTCGACCTGTTTGCAAATTATGGATTTCATTAGTCTAAATAAAATCAGATTGCTCCCCCTAGCACATTAGAAGCTGGCCTAACATCAGTAAAATTATTATGTTGGGAGAGCCATGTGTACAGCAGGTGAAATCTTTATTATTGAAAGCTGATAATAAAAGTTTGACAAGTTAAAAATATAAACTCCAAATGTAAACTTACATTCACTTGAAACTTGCTACAGTTCACATTTGGATTGTAAAAATTCTTACCTCCACCCAAGGTCCAGGGATGGGGGACTGCGTTCTTGATAGTTTCAAACAACTTTCTTAAACGTCCTAACAATTTACTCAGTGTTGACGTGCCCCTCACATAGCAAGATGGCAGGCAATTTGTTACTGTCTAGGCAGAGTCTAGACGCATCAAACTCTATTTTCCAGAAGCCTGTATTGACATCAGTTGACTATGCATCTCCAGAATCTAGCTCTTTTTTTGGAAAGAACTAGCAGGAAAAGAGAAGTGCTCCCGTTTACACGTGGCACGTGAAGAGTCACTTTTCAGAACTGTTCATTTAAGTCACTTCATTATGACTTTAACATCATGGATAGAAAACGTACAAGATAAGGACTTCAGGCTTGCCTCTGTTTATTGACATTTTACATAATTCTCAATGTAGGGGCATTTTTTGATGAAGGGAGTAAAAGAACAAAAAAACTTTTTATTCAACTATAATGACTTTGTATTTTAAACCACTATGTACAGAAAGAGGAAGCAGTGAGTGGGACATTCCATGTGAAATGGAATTTAAATCTGTTAATAAAAGTATTAATCAAATATATCATTTCACTTCTTATAGAAGAAATAAAGTAGAAAGATCATGGGAACAGCCTGGAAATTTTCTCCACAGCTTATGTTTTGAGCACAGGAATGTATTTACACTGTATGCATGAAGCAAATTGCTCATTTTGGAATGGACTGAAGCGAATTCAAAACACTCTGGCAAAACTGAGGTTTCACAACGTCATTTTATCACCATATGTAGCCTGGATATGTAACCTCCAAATTTGGAAAGTAGTAAATGTCTAATAAAAGGGAAGGGAGGAAATTACATAAGAAGAACAGAGTAGAATTAGAATCCAGAGCATAGTTAATTCAAGCTGATGGCTTCAAGCAACAATCTAAAAATAAAGCGCTAGAAACAGAATAGCAAGCTGCACTACCCAAGATCACACTGGCTGCAGAAGCAAAGCTCTGTAATTGTATACAGATGATTAGGAAATATTTTGTAAGGTTATCTTTACAATTTTTAAGGCTTATACTTTATGACACATGTTCACAATATTTAGGCGAAAAGTGAAATTAAAGAAAAATAAAGCAATTAGAAAACAAAGTGAATGAAAGCCAGATCCCTTTATAAAAGGGAAATTAAATCCATATCCCCCTATTCCCAGACCTTAAATTTCTCAGATTAGGGCACATGTAATACAAAAAGGGAAATTAAGTAGGCACTGTTTGATTGGAGAATGAATTACAGAGAATTCTAAAGACGTAAATAGAAATGATCCAAACAAGAAATTAAAGGGAACACAGAGCATAGTCAGACATCAAAGAGTTAGGTATGATTTTTTTTTGCAAAGAAACCCACATTTCTCCCACGTTGTTCTCTTATAAAACTATGTCCACTATTCTTGTATTATTAAGAAATACCGTATGCTAACACATATATATGGAATTTAAGAAAAAAAATGTCATGAAAAACCTAGGGGTGAAACAGGAATAAAGACACAGACTTACTAGAGAATGGACTTGAGGCTATGGGGAGGGGGAAGGGTAAACGGTGACAAAGCGAGAGAGAGGCATGGACATATATACACTACCAAACGTAAGGTAGATAGCTAGTGGGAAGCAGCCGCATAGCACAGGGAGATCAGCTCGGTGGTTTGTGACCGCCTGGAGGGGTGGAATAGGGAGGGTGGGAGGGAGGGAGACGCAAGCGGGAAGAGATATGGGAACATATGTATATATATAACTGATTCATTTTGTTGTGAAGCTGAAACTAACATACCATTGTAAAGCAATTATACTCCAATAAAGATGTTAAAATGAAAAAAAAAAGTTCTTATTGTACATATACAGTTTTAATAAAATGTTCTCATTAGCAACTGGCTTCCTACCTCTCTGACTGCTGCCTGCCTGCATAACCTCTTGGTTTAGGAACTCAGGAGGGCTGGGAAAGATGATGCTGGAAGGTTCTTCATTCCAGTCCAGTTGCCTTGGGGATCAATGCAGCCTCAAAGAAGCTGCATTTACTGCCACAGTGGTTTTTTTACAAAGAAACCAGAGGCTGTCAATGTGTAAAAATGGATCACTAGAGGATTGAAGGAACAGCCCTTCCTTCATGGAATCTGTAATCTCTTTTTCACAAGGTCAGGATTTAGGGCTCATGATCTCATGGGCGGTCGATGCCACAATTCCACTCTGTTGCTTCTTTCTTTCTTCTTTTTTTTTTTTATTGGAGTAAAATTGCTTTACAATGTTGTGTTAAGTTTCTGCTGTACAATGAAACGAATCAGCTCTATGTATACCTATATCCCCTCCCTCTTGGACCTCCCTCCTCCCAGATTCCCCGCCCCACCCACCCCCCACATGTAGGTCACCACAGGGCACCGAGCTGAACTCCCTGTGCCATATAGCAGGTTCCCACGAGCTAGCTATTTTACATGTGGTAGTGTATTTATGTCAAACCTAATCTCCCAATTCATCCAAACTTCCGCTTCCCCACCTGTGTCCACAAGTCTGTTCTCTACGTCTACGTCTCTATTCCTGCCCTGCAAATATGTTCATCTGTACCATTTTTCTAGATTCCACATATATGCACTAATATATGATATTTGTTTTTCTGTTTCTGGCTTACTTCACTCTATATGACAGACTCTAGGTCCATCCACATCGCTACAAATGACCCAATTTTGTTCTTTTTATGGCTGAGTAATATTCCATTGTATATATGTACCACGTATTCTTTATGCATTCATCTATTGTTGGACACTTAGGTTGTTTTCATGTCCTGGCTATTATAAATAATGCTGCAATGAACATTGGGGTACATGTGTCCTTTTTGACCTACCTCCCAGGGTAATGAAAATAAAAACAAAAATAAACAAATGGGACTTAATTAAACTTAAAGGCTTTGCACAGCAAAGGAAACCATAAACAAGACAAAAAGACAACCCTCAGAATGGGAGAAAATATTTGCAAATGAATCAACAGACAAAGGATTAATCTCTAAAATATACAAACAGCTCATGGAGCTCAATATCAAAAAAACAAACAACCCAATTAAAAAATGAGTGGAAGACCTAAGTAGACATTTCCCCAAAGAAGACATACAGATGGCCAAGAGGCACATGAGAAGATGCTCAACATCACTAATCATTAGAGAAATGCAAATCAAAACTACAATGAGGTATCACCTCACACCGGTCAGAATGGTCATCACCAGAAAATCTACAAACAGCAAATGCTGGAGAGAGTGTGGAGAAAAGGAAACCCTTTTGTACCGTTGGTGGGAATGTAAATTGATATAGCCACTATGGAGAACAGTATGGAGGTTCCTTAAAAAACTAAAAATAGAACTACCATACGACCCAGCAATCCCACTACTGGGTATATACCCTGAGAAAACCATAATTCAAAAGGACACATGTACCCCAATATTCACTGCAGCACTGTTGCTGATTTCTCATCATTCCTCTACTCAGTGTGAGATGAACCAACCTCTACCTACCCAGGGCTTAGAACTTTTCTTATGGAACTTCTCTCACTCTGAATAATGGTGATTAATTACTGGTGTACTTTTTAAGTCGTCTCTGTGTCACTACAATGGTCTTGAGTATTTGAGTATTTGAACTAATTCTTCTTAGCTTTGCTGCAAAATCAGAATATTGCCTTAGGTGGCTCTTGTGTTTCTCCCACTTATTCGTGCACATACAGAGATATGTAATAAATATCAATGAAGGATCAACGTTAGGCTGTATTTTTTATCAGTGAGTTTAATAGGCATGAATAAGAGAGAGGTGAAGACATAATCCCAGCCCCAAAGCTCAAATGGCATTTGTGTTTTTAAAACACTTGCAGACATACCAGGTCTTCTAGTGCAGCCACCAGAGACCCATGCCTCATTCATTATTAGTTCACTTTCTAGGGAAGAAATGGAGACTCATTGTCTGAATCTCTTTCCTGAGATAAAAGAGACCATGGAGACAGAGCTGGGATTCCATCTTGAAGCTAAAGATGCTCAATTAATAAAGTATTAAATTGAATTGTTGTCAGTGATGCTATTGGACAGTTATTTACGTTAAGATGTTATGTTTGTGTTTTTTTGCTTAGATGGTAAGAAGAGTGTCAGTCAAGAGCATTAAGATCATGATTAATACATGTGAACTGGCATTTAAGTGCTGATTTCTATTTTACTGCTCCAATATACTGACTTATACAGTTACACTTTTGATGTGAAGTTATTTTAAGTCCCAAAAGAAAACATAGCAGCCAAAAATCAACACATTGTGAAATGTTCTTTGCCTACTAAAATTATGGGAAAAAAGTTTAATTTCTATTTTAAAATTATGGTTTTAGCTTAAGAAAACAATCTGCTTAATAAAATACAGCAAAAAAGTACAATAACTATCAAGCCATACTTTGCCTCCAAAAAGATAATGCTAAAATGTGACATATTAAAAAGTAAATGAACTACCGCGGAGCGGCTAGGCCCGTGAGCCACGGCCGCTGAGCCTGTGCGTCCGGAGCCTGTGCTCCGCAACGGGAGAGGCCACAGCAGTGAGAGGCCCACGTACCGCAAAAAAAAATTTTTTAAAAAGTAAATGAACTAGTTAATTAAAAAGATAAACAGAAGTGTATATGGATATAAATAACAGCTGGTATCTGTAACTTACCCAACTTGGTCCCTGAAATAATTCAATGAAATAGGCATTATTATGCCTATATTTCAGATATGAAAACTGAAGCTTAGAGACTTAAAATAATCAGACCAGCATGACACAGGTAGAAAGTACTTTAGCAAGAACTGAGCCCAGATGGGTATAATTCTAACATTTAATCCTAAGTACTAAATTAACTTCTTCTATACCTAGTAGCTAGGTCAATTATTAGGAAACACATATTCCTAATTGCTGGGATATTTTTCATATTTAACTCAGTCCTAAATTTCTAGTTTTAGGATTTAGATGAGTTTCTTAATGTCACCAGGTAAGTGACACTTTAAAACCAACCCTGGTAACTGTTAGGTTTTGTTTCATTTGCTTTGCTATTAAAAACAAGACAGGAATGTTGTCCATAATTTATTGATTACCTTCTCCAGGAGCTGACTGTTATCACTCACAGTGGAATAAAGCCTGATGAATTTCTGTGCAAACTGATTAGCCCTGGATGAATCAATAGAGTAACTTCTAAGGCAAACATCTCTGCATTCCATTGTCAACTGTGACAAATTTTGTCTGAGTCCTTTATGGATGCTTCAAAAGACAGTAGCACTAGCGAATTTCTCTTAAATTTTTAAATGGCACTGACAGAAAGGAAATAACTTCTGTGTATGCCTGACTTTGTTTTCCTTCCCTCTTATTAGTTAACCCTAAAAGTACAAATGTAAACAAATGTAATCCCCAATGCTGCATCTGAACCAGGAGAAATCTGGAATTAATTGCCAAGTATTTTGGTTCCTGTTGCAGCTGTTACAAGTGTTTGATTTGGCCAGGGAAGAGAAAAGACACTGCATACCAATTTCGTGAGCCACGGTGAAGGCTGCATGGAGACCATCATCTTCAATCACAGCACAGCTGCGCTCGGGAGAACATATGGTCCCAACGTCTGCCATTCCCAGGGTGTCACATGAGTGATGCCCACATAAATCCTGCCCAGGAGAAAGAAAGAAATCATTAAAATCAATTTACATCCAGAAGGAGCCACCTTGTAGAGCCACTTGCTCACTCCAAATGTCAACACTGGGATCTGTTTATGGTATCACCTGCTCAGCTCTGGAAACCTTCCAAAGACAAACTAATAGCATTGACTCTTCTAAGCTTCTCTGGGTCCCAGAAGCACAGAAGGGACTCAATTACATTTTAAAAGATGTCATAAGATTGTGGCTTGTCCATTACAATAGCAGTCGCAGCCTTAACAAAGCTGTACTGTGTATATGCAGGTACATATGCCATGGATCACTTTCACATACAGTCACGCTTAGGAAAGCCTTAATATTCTGACCTAAATTCCTGCTAAATTTATTAGAAGCCAAGTCTAATAATTTGTTTTCCATCACAGGGGCAAATTGCAATCACCTATTTATGGCAGAATATAAATTTCCCAGTAATTTGGGTAAGAAACTAAATTTTAATCTATAAGGGTAATTCCTCAAAAGATCATCTCTTAATTGCCAAATTAAGTTGTAATTTCATAGGTTGTGTCTTCAGAAATGTATACACTCTTTCCCACAGTGTTTAATGTAGTGTTTTTCAACCTGATCAATTCTCAGAAAATATATGTAATATACTGTATTTATATAAATGAGCATACATGTTCTCCTGGAGAGAAATTGCATAGCTTTTAAGAGATTCTCAAAGGGGAACATGATCACACCTCGCTAATGGTTAATATGATCAAATTAGATGAAAGAGACATCAACAAGACAATTTTAAATCACGAAGCATATAGAGAAAATATAAGCCAAATTTTTTGACATGATAGATTTGTAATGATAAGCTTTCCATTAAGTGCTATTTGAGTATTAATGGACATTAGACTTTCTTGTATTTGACTCCTGTTTTCAATGAAAATTAATTGACAGTATATATATTTCTATCCAAAGCAAAAGCCATAAGTGAATAACTGCAGAAGAATTTAAAAAAAAATTAATTACTGTGAAAAATGACTATTTACTAGTTGAAATAAGTGTTCTCTCTGTTGCAGTTATTATCTTTGTATCTCCAACTACCACAATGCCTGACTTATAATAGGAACTCAACAAACATTTGCTTAATTGAGGTGAATTCTGACATATAGTCAGATGCAATGTAGACCTCACATAATTTTATTTTTTACTTTTTTTTTTTGATGACATGGAGCTAATATTTTTATTCTCCCAGGACAAAGAGAAAAGATAGTTATCCTATACAGATTTTTGCCTTACTGAACATTGTCACATACCTTTAATATGCTGTATGCTAGCAAGACCTCAACAGACTGCAGGAAGCCAGCACGAGATATTACTACTACATAACTAATGCCGCCTAGTCAATGTCAACACACTCTTCTAACTTTTCTCTGCATAAAAAGCTGCATAGAAGTCCAGTTAAGGTGAATAATATTTAAAAGGGATACCCTACGATCTCCCTAGTACATTTTCAGGTCCTTATTGTGTTCCGTATATTATGAGATCCCAGCTGTGATGAATTGCACTGTGGCCGCCATATTATTATAGCTGCAGACAGTAGAAATCTCAGCCAAGTAGCCTTGGTGAATCCAGTCACCAAACCAACAATAGCCTCCCAATGTCTCCTGGGTATCCTCATATGTCATCCATGGGATCTCAAATTACAGCTGTTGAGAACAAATTAGTAGTTTTTAAAATTGAAATTGGAACACACTTTTGCATAACCATCAGTCTTTGAGATAATTATATAGTACAATACATGTTTTAATCCATTTTTCCCCCAGTCATTTTAGTAGCTTTAAGACCAAAGGCCCAGGTCATGGTTTAAGTGAACTACTGGACACTGTGTGTTATTTCTGCACATGCATATTTTTTTAAACCGTGTTTTATGTTTATCTTCACAATTTGGGGTTCAAATAACAAAACCGAAGAATTGTTTCCCCTTCTTACTTCATTAATAAGCTCGGATGAACAGCCACAGCTAATGGAAATGGCCCTCTTGTTCTGAATAGAGTTTAATGTGGATTCTTAATCTCTCTCTGTTTACTGCTAATCAATTGCTCATTAGAGCCCATCAAACCTCCTTGTCATCCTTGAATTGCATTAAATGCATTTGGTCCTTTGCCACGGAAATTTGTACATGTGACAAAATAATGAACAGAAGCAGTTATTTTTTTAATCACACTGATTAAACCCTTGACTGCATAGCCACAGACTATATTTCTGTAACTGTAATTATGTAAACTGGCAACCTTTCCACTTCACTCATGCAATTTCAAACCGTGGCAGCTCAGTTATGGTTTCTTCCTCAAGTTATACAACGAATGCCTGTATTTCTTTGGGAGGCAATGTTCACTCCATTACATTAAAACTCAACTTGTGCATCAAATTATTAAGAATACAGCACATCACATTCATGTCTATTTTTTGATGGTGATTTATAACAACATTTACAGGTGCAAACCTTATTTGAAATTTATAGAATTTTTTTTTTTTTTAAATTCAGAGAAAGGGTAAAGACACCATTGGGGCAATAGCATTTATCTATCTGTCTGTCTGTCTCTCCGTCTGTCCACCCATCCATCTATCTTCCAAATCTGGAAGCAGGGGATACTAAAGAAATGTAAATCACATACAGTAGCCACATAAGAGGCAAACAAAATAAAAGTGCTCCCAAGAATTCTTCTGCTTAGTCAGTGTAAATCTGAAGAGAAGTTATATCTCTGCTATGTTAAAGATGGTTCTTTTTATGCAGGATTGATATCTTATCATGATATTGATATCGTGTAGACAACAATGCAATGGAGGATTTAATAAAATGTAAGGGTTGCAAGAGCATGCAGAGATTTAACTGGTAGGTTTGTGGTGTGGTCCTGGCCAGAAGCCAGGACTGGGACATTGTACCTAAAATAGAGCCGAGATAGTCAGCAAGCCCAACGAAGACTTGACAGGGCGGTCACTGACATGGTGACTAAGGGTGGTCATTTAGAGGATCATGAATATGGCCGTATCTGTGACTTATCGTGAAGTTTAGGAGGACTCACAGTACATCAGATCTATTCTTGTGGATGGAGTGGGGTCGGGGAGGGAGCCAGCAAAGTCTGCTACCTTGAGAAGCAGGTGCCCAGAAGCTAATACAACTTGGAAAATCCCAGTGGTCGGTACTGGGTGGGGAAAATGAACCAAGCCGATATGAGTGTGCAAAGTGGAAGGCATAACAGGAGACGCAGGATTTCTAGTCTTGATGGGAGATTGGTCTCTCAGGCAGCATAAATGCGCTGAGGGAAGGAAGGAAACGTGAAGGCTGATAAGAGCAGATATCATCACAGCTGTGGTAACGGCAGCCAAAATGAAGGCAGGGTAACTTGTATGGGGGAATCTGGAGTTAAATAGCAGCATCTTCTATTTCTGCAGATATTACCCCCTGGTAAGGACAAGCTCAGAGCTCAAGGGAAGGGCAGAGAAGAGGGTTTAACTAGCCTCAGGTATCTACCTATCTGTCTACCAGATTCCTAGTGAAGAGGGATTTAGGGTTACCTAAACAGCAGCCCCCAATAGCAGAGATCTTGATTTGGACCTCAGCAGAAACTACATTAATAGGGTCTGTTAGGCCAACCATGACAATGACCCATGTTCTGCAGTCTCTGTCCATGCTTCTGGATACAACTAGGTAACACAAAAAACATGGAGCTCTGCTGGATTAGGGACCAAGGGATCCAGGTACACTTATTCCTAAAACAATTATTGTGTGTCCACAACCTGCCAGACACTGTGTGAAGTGCTGACAGTGTGGTGAATAAATACAATAAGATCTGATCCTGACCCTTAAGAAACATCATGATCTAGTGAGCAAAACAAGACATGTCAAGAAGGAAGCAGATTGAACGGGTTGCTGAGGGAGTTCAGAAGAGGAATTGCCAAGCTCTCCTTGGGGGAATCAATAAAGGTGTTTCAAAGGAGCTCACTGGATCTTGAGGGATGAAAGGGAGTCTGACAGTGTTAGAGGAAGGGTATTCAAAAAAGGAAAGACTCGTGAATATATCAGGGGTGGGAAAAGGCAGGGTCTGTTTTGGAAATGACAACATGTTTCTTGTGGCTGGAGTACAGGATAGACCTGGTGGAGGATGAACAGGGGAAGCTGGAAAGGTAGCCTGGGCCCGGAGTTCCAAGATAGGGAACTTATCCTGGTAAATATGAGATAAGAAGAAGAGAAAGGAAAGATGGAGCACATTGGAGATTGAGGGGAATAGATGCTCAGAAGAGTCGTCGTTCTGGAGAATGGAGATGGAAGCTGAGAAGAGATAGTGATGCTTTAAATTCAACTCAATTAATTAGATTCATTGTGTGAATTATTTATATGCTTTGAGACTACTTTCCTTCATCAATAGCATTAGGAACTTGGACCAGGTGGTTTATGGGTTTGTTCCAGCTACACACATGTTGAGATTAAGGGAAAACACTTCAATTAACAGATGGAGAAATTAAAGCTCAGGGGTCATTAGTGTCCAAAATCAGAAGCTTGAGACTGGTGGAGCTGCAATTCAAACCTATATCTAAACACTCCAATTCCCGAACTTACTTCACCAAGGTGCAGTTAAATCATCACCTGTGTTTCCCCCGACATTACTCTTATCTTTTACATTCATAATCTCTACTTGGTCAAGCAAATTCCTTGGTTTTAACAAATAACACAGTCTTTCTCTCTGTGGTATATATGGTGAAACTCAATAATCTAGAGGCACAGAAAAATACAAAATGCACTGAGAAAGAAATTGCAGAAAGCAAGAAACTGGAAGTGATGGATAAGAAACCTGGTGACATCATTAACTTGCCTGTCTCTCACCTGCCGCATCAGATCAGTCACTGTAAGTCACTGACTCCATCTACCAAATGCCTCATGTAGATGTCCTCTCTTTCTTGTTCCTTCCATTGTTCCCTCCTGCCTGGACTATCACCTAAGGTTTCTAAATGGTCCTTTCGTCTCCTGTGACTTCCCTACCTATATGCTGCAGTCAATTACATTTTAGAACCCAGATCTTATAGGATTCCTCCATTCCTGCAAAACTTAAAAGGCATGCCAACCTCAGCCTGGCATTTAAAACCTTGCACAATGCAACCCAGGCTTCCTTGCCAGCTTTAACTGCACCTTTATGATCCATTTTGTCCACTATTTCCTGCATATCTCCCCAACTTCTTTGGCCCAAACTTTAGCCCCAATATTCCTCCTGCTAGAAGGGATTAATTTACTCAAATCCACTTCTTTTTAACACTTATTGACTCGACCCCTGTCTCTCTACTTCTAATGCCACTGCTTTAGTTTAGACCATCTTGAGTCTCTCCTTGAAGATTACCGAAATAGTCTGTAAAGGCTCCCGCAGGCTCTAGCCCAACTACTTAGGCCAGAAGGCTCATTCAAGAACACCCCTCTGATCACTGCTGCTTTCCTTCTGATGCTCTTTCCATAGACTCCCACTGAATTTAATTTACAATTTAAACTCTTTATGCTACCGACTGAATCGTGTTCCCTGCCACTGTCTAAATTCATGTATTGAAGCCTTAATCCCCAACGTGACTATATTTGGCGATTGGGTCTATCAGGAGGTAATTAAGGTAAAATTAAATCATAAGGATGGGGCCCTGATCTAATAGGATCAGTGTCCTTTTAAGAAGAGATGCCAGAAAACTCTCTCTTACCCCTGCCCCCTCAAACACACCATGTAAGCACAAAGTGAGAAGGTAACAGTCTACAAGCCAGGAAGAGAGTTCTCACCAGAAAGCAAATAGGCTGAAACCTAGATCTTGAACTTCCCAGCCTCCAGAATTGAGAAAGTAAGTTTCTGTTGTCTATGGAGTTTTGCGATGGTAGCCCAAGAAGACTAATACACATGGAATAGAATTTCTTCTATAAGCTGGTTGTTATCATCTTCTCTAGACTAACCTATCACCTTTCCACTCTCATACCATCTGTCCTATCATACCTAAACCCCTATATTTCCCAGAATTACCATGCTGCCTCTGGGCCACTGCACTACTAGTTTGGTGTGTCTGCAATGCCTATTTCCTCCTTATAGATCTGGTTAATTCTCCTCTTTCTTCCAAATTGAACTCAGATGGGTTAGGCTACCTTCCAATGTACTTCCATGACATTTAATGACCACATTTATTACAAAAGTCATCACACTGTATAACAATTATTCATTTCCTTGTCTGTTTCCTAGAATAGGTTCTTTGGAAAGGGGCTACTTTTCAAACCTCTTCATCCCTCTTTGCCTATTAGAAGCATACTGAATGTTTGAATAAATTTGCTGTAATATTTTTATTTTAGAGATCACTAGACAGGACGAACTTCCCTCTCAGCCACCTGTCAGCTGTTACTCTGAGAAGTTTATCTCTGTTTCTCTTTGTATGAATGTCCTTATCTGTCAACTTATGATAATGTCACTATGGTTGTAGACCGCTGAAAGGATTAATTATAAAATGGTTTATGACTATGGATAGCATCTTATGAAATGTTCAATAAAAGGTGGTTGAATCCAAATCAAATCTGCCCATCCTTCGAGGACCAATTCAATTCTACATTTACAATGAAGCCTGTATAAAGATACACAGGCAGAATTGATTCTTCCTTCCTTTTTCCTTTCTAAGCCTTTGTTTATAGCTTAGTTACAGCATTTATTAGCGTTTTCCTAACATTAGCTGATTTATGCATATATCTGCTTCCTCTCCCCTTGTGATAAGCTGGGTTGGGCAGGGACCAGGTATTTTCCATCTCGCTGCTTTCAGCTCCCTAAATGAGTGTCTCACACTTAGGAGATGCCCAGAGGCAGGTGCTGAAAGTGAGGAAGACAGTATGTCCTGTGTGCTGTGGTTTACTGTCTCTCATATAATAGACTTCAGATTTTAGGTAATATTCTTCACAATTAATTTAGATATAATTTACTTACAACATTATATTAGTTTCAGGTGTAAAACATAATGATTCAATATATGTATATATCGCAACCTGATCACCACAGTAAGTCTAGTTAACATCCATCACACACATAGTTACAATTTTTTTTCTGGTGATGCAAACTTTTAAGACCTACTCTCAGAAATTTTCAATTCACAATTTATTATTTTTGTTATTAATTAATTTATTTATTTTTTGCGGTACGCGGGCCTCTCACTGCTGTGGCCTCTCCCATTGCGGAGCACAGGCTCCGGACGCGCAGGCCCAGCGGCCATGGCTCACGGGCTCAGCCTCTCCGCGGCATGTGGGATCTTCCCGGACTGGGGCACGATCCTGTGTCCCCTGCATCGGCAGGTGGACCCTCAACCACTGTTCCACCAGGGAAGCCCCACAATTTATTTTTAAAATGTCAACTTGAGCTGCTGAATCTGCTCCCAGTCTTCCCATTTCTCAGACATTTAGCCTTCTATTGGTTAGAATTGACCTATCAGCTATGATCCCTTGATAAGGGCTTGCTTTTGAATTTAAATGGGATTTGAACTCAAATATGTGATTGAAATAGTCGATTCAGTCTACAAGCAAATAAGAAAAAGCACATCCGTTTCCTTCTTCCAAGCTTCCAGTCTTCCTCTAGGGCCCCCTATTGTCATAACCTTGCAAGGAGCCAGCTGTTAATTCTGGGTGGAGTCCCCACCACAGCATTATAAGGCAGAATGCAGATTAGGAGTTTGGGATTGACATGTACACACTGCTATATTTAAAATACATAACCAATAGGGACCTACTGTATAGCACAGGGAACTCTGTTCAGTACTCTGTAATGGCCTAAATGGGAAAAGAATTTGAAAACAATAGATACATGTATATGTATAACTGAATCACTTTGCTATACACCTGAAACTAACACAACACTGTTAATCAACTATACTCCAATATAAAATAAAAAAAAAAAAGGCAGAATATAGAAGTGAGGTGTTAGCTGACACACAATTGCCTGTTAACTGGCACACTGATGATTAATGAAAATGAATGAACCTTTTCTATTATGTAGTCTCGTAGCTGGTTCAGTTTCAATCCAATGCTTTCAAGCCATGAAAAAGTAAAGCTTTCATCAAGCTTTGTTGTGCAGGGGTGAGGGAATGTTAAACAGACGAGGTTGGGCAAGTTCAGGGTGGTATGGTCACAGACAGGAAATGTTAAACAATTTCCCACTTTTTTTCTCAAGCAGGTAGGTGTTTTGTTTCTAAAGGAGAGTGCATCATCTCCAAAATGGATTTAGGAGTGTGCCTTTAAGGAAACTATCTTAAAAGAAAAGAGGAAGCCAGGAACCAGAAAAGGATTCTGGAAAGCAAACATAAATCCTGGGGAGATCAGATTTCTACTGTTTGATGGTAGCAGTGGTATGAATTCCAGCGTAAGTGCCACTCTGGAATGAAAATGGCTCCTCTTGCAAAAAAGTGACTGGTGCTATATTTCCCTAATTAGGACAGCGCCTTGTGCTGGGGTACAGTCCTGACAGTGAAGCCTGTTAGTTTGATAAATGAATTACTAGCACTATTCTGCTGATTCCTAGACATAATGCTCAAGGTGCCCTCGGCTAGACAACATGGGTGGAAAACATATCCTCACACATTTGCTTCATGCCTGAAAAACAAGTAATTTAGGAGAAGACATCTGGATACAGAATTTGAACAGTGCTCAGAGCCCATCAAAACATGGATTTCATGGCTTGGCGTCTGGCTGCTAAGCAACGTACCTCTTACATTCAAAACAGAGATGTAAAAGTAGATCCTGCTGCCAACTCCGGGTATTTCTCATTGAAAAAAAAATAGCCATGAAAGTTTTTCTTTAGGTCCCAGATATCTGATTTCCATGAAACTGAAGATCTCAGATCATTTCTCCCCTAGCTCTCTTGGTTTCCACATTCTGAAGTATTAGGAAGAGATTAACATTATATTTTAAAGTACTCTCAAATGAATGCTACATGAGTCTTGTAATATTTTCCTCAGCCCCCTAATTAATTGCATTTTTAAAATTAGGTGCATACATTCATAATCATATGCTCTTCAAATATTTGGTTCTCATCAAGTTAGATGTATATACCAGAGGGCCAACCACAAACTAAATGAGATTTACTTTACTAAAAGTATGCTTCTGCTTGGCAAGGAGGCCAGGGAGGGCCCATGTAAAATATTTTCCATGTGTAGACTAGTTTGAAAAATGAATGTTCTTATAATACTTATTAAAATTAAGATAGATGTTAACTTATTTCCCCCTTGCTTTATCTATTTAAAGGAACTGATATATTTCAAAGCTTGGAAAATAGGAATCGTTAACTACCCAAACAAAAAACAAATCCAGAAAAAGCAACAGACAGATCATTTTGAATCACTGACTAGTTTTCCTTTTTTTTCTAAGAAGCAATTAGGAAAATTATGGGGCAGGAAATAGGGAGTATTGGGGTCTTCTATTAATGTTTATGGAATGTGCATTTTTATTCCAAAATGAAAGTGAACCATGAAAATGTTCAAAGTGAACACTTTGCAGTAGTATGCCTACAAAAGTATTTTTTCTTCAGTCTTTAGAGAACTTCCTTCCATAAACTCTCTGAAGCCTCCTTCTTGGCAGCCCCTAGTGATGTAGCAAAGCAAGAAATCCAGACATGGAAAGTTGTGAACCAAAAAAAGAAAGAAAGAAAAAAAAAAGACTTGGAAACCAAATAAAAAAGGGATAGTTTTACAGGAGAACTTCACTTCATATGGAAGGCTACAAAAATGAATGTTCTTCCGTTTTAAAGATTAATGTTGTGCAGAAAAATTAAAGGATGGTTTCCAGGAGATCACTTCATGAAGAGAAAGGTTTTCCATTGTACAAAGCACTGTGCGTTGCCCACTTCTCCCTAAACTGCTGCCCTCCGGCATCTTTATTTACATGTGGTTTACATCTGTGTCCACCCTGTGAACCACAAGTGTTTCTCCACTCCAAATTTATCAACACTTTTCCTTCATACCAGAGGTGCCTTAGTAAAAATAGGAGAATTAGGTGGTGGAGCTATGTGATTCTGAAACCTCCTGCAAGCCATCATTGAATTTCCTGTCCTAGTTCTGGTTGCTCCCTTTGCACCATGATTTTGCATAATATTTCAAAGCTTCTAATCCTTCTCTCTATCCTGGATGGATCTCAAACACTTAAAGAATGAGCTTTCAAAGTCCATTCTTACCAGGCATGTGAAAGCATGACTCAAACCTGCCAATCAGAGTACAGCTATGAAAACTGAGGCTCAAAGCTCTGAGCAAAACAAGCTCAAAACCAGTCCAGACTCTGTATCTGAATGTCACACTTTTGTGACGGTCTACATAGATATTGTGTTCCTCCCAGAACCTCTGGGCCTATAAAGATCAGTGTTTTTTCCCTTCCTGTAACCCCCTTCCTTAAAAGAGGGAAATCCTGGGAAAACATTCCTTCATGTCTTGACTCTGCCCAGATCTTTCCGCACTGGGGCTTCAGAAACATTCATCCAAAACCCAAACATGCAAGCTGGATGTGACCCTTGACTGGCAGCTGTGGAGGACGGAGCAGTTCTTGCCATGCATTGGAGGACTAGGCAAAGGAGTTGCTAAGGAACCTCAGAAGATTGGGTTTCTATATCCTCCTGGCCATCCCCAATCCCTTCCATCCAAGGAAGCAAGATTCCACCAAGCTGGGTATGTAAGAACTCCATTAGGAAGCCAGACTGGAAAACAAGTCCTTCCTTTGGAAAGCCTTCCCTTGACTTATGTCTTGAAAGGGGTTCAAGTAAGAAGGTATGGACGTTTACAAAGGAAGATGGTGGGTAAAAGTGACTACAGTGAATGAATCATCAGCCCTTGCCATTAGGTTAGACAAAGTTATATCTTTGGGTTCATTGGAAAGTAGATGATCCCTGATTCCAAAGACAAACTTGCTTTCCCCCTTTTCTCATTTAACGACGCACATTTCCCCAAGCATTCTAGCTCCATTTTACCACATTTACGCATCTATGACTGCGTATCTCAGACTGGAGACATCCTGCCTGTTGGATTGATTGTGTGAGCAGGTCTTGGTCATTTAAGGCTTGAATTGCTCCGGCTCTATCCCGAATACGGGAGCAGATCTGGAGGCTGGCTGGGTTTCCTGCAAGAAGCAGGGAAGAAAACCCATGGGGGCAGGCGGTTTGTGGGAGAAACAAGGCTGTCAACAAGGCTGTCCCGTTGACCTACCTCCGTACTCCGGGGCTTGAACCACTCCCCCAGGCGGGACCTACCTCCCGAGTAAACAGGATGGCCGCGTCGTAGTGTTCCTCGTGGTCAGCCCCCAGCTGGTTGTGCTGGTGCTGCCATTTGCAAAAGTTCTTGAGCGTGGCGGCCGCGTTCTTGCTCACTTCCAGGCTCTTGTCTTTGTCGCCCAGCACCACCACCTTCACCACGACCAGGCGGATGTGGTTCTCGATGCTGGCGTGACTGTACAGCTTGTTGGCGATGGAGGCCAGGGTCAGGAGGTAATGCTGCAGGCCCTGGCCGTACATCCGCGCCATGGACGCGTCGGCCACCAGGAGCAGCTCCACCTGGCGGGCCCGGGAGACCGAGCGGCGCCGCCGCCGCCGCCTCCACCACGTCTGTGGTCTCTGACTCCCATCGGACGAGGGAGCTGACTGGTCCGGGAGCTGCAGGGCCAGCGCCCAGCGTCGGTCCGGGCTGCTGTGCGCCGGGGGGCGCTCACGGGGCCCTGGCGGGGACGTGGGGGTCTCGCAGCTGGTGCGAGGCGGCAGGGCCTCAAAGCTGAAGCCCTCGCGGGTGTAGACGTGCAGGATCCGCGCGGACCCGTCCCCGTACACGCGCCCGGCCTCCGCCTCCGCCCAGGGCGCGCGCAGCAGCGGCTTCAGGGTGTAGCGCGCGTGCTTGACCGCGAAGAAGCCGTCGAGACCACCGCAGAGGTCAAAGACAGCCAGAGAGCGGGGGCTGCCGTCCACCGTACCCCGGTAGAAGCAGTGGCCCCGGTGGCGCCGGGTCGCGTTCGGCCCGCCTCCTGCGGGCACAAAGCCAGCGGCGCCCACCGAACCATCCCGCTCTAGGTCCAGGAGGAACCTCCGGCCGCCCGCGTAGATCAGGTAGCCCACCTTGCCGCCGCCCGAGTAGAGCTGGTCGATGTTCTGCACAAGCCCGTGACTCCTGCGCTGCGGCGCCAGGGGGTGAGGGTGCCCGGGAGGCTCGGCCGGCTCCTGCGTCTCCTCCCCCTGCCGCCGGCTGGGCTGGGCGGCCGCAGCAGCAACCCGAGGCTGCCCGGCTTTATCCTGGGCAGGTGCCGCGGCGGGGCCGGCCGCGACCGGGGGCAGGCGGAGCGCGCACAGCAGCAGGGACGCCCACCCGAGCAGCATAGTGCGCTGCCCGCGGGGAGGGGCTGCGCGACGGGGACTTTATGGGGGTTTGTTATTCGCTCTGGAAGTTACCGGGGCGGGAGGTGGGGACACACATACACTTGCTTGCAAGGTTGAGTCAAGTGTCGGAGGGAGGGGGACCCGGCAGCAGCGCCAGCCTGTCCCGGCCGCGATGCCAGCGTGCGAACTTTTCTTTGTTGGTTTGGAAAATGTTTGGATTCGTGCTCCCGAAAGAGGATTAAAAAAAAGAATAAAAGAAAAAAAAAGAAAAGAAAAAAGAAGAGAAAAGAAAAAGAAGCCGGGTTGTGGAGAAAAGGGGAAAAAACCCAATCCAACCCCAGCCAGGATTGGGGCACCGAGAAAAGTAAGGAAGGTGCCGCGCACCAGGCGGGCAACTGGTGCGTGCTGCCTCCAGCCCCCTTGCTGCTCTGGACCCGCCGGCAGCAGGGGTTCCAAGCTCCGGAGCCCGCTTCCTTTCTTATTTTGTGGGTTTCCTTGACTCTACTGGAACCGGGAGGAAGGGAAGAAAGAGAAGAAAAAAAGCCATAAAAATTAACAGAAAATTAACAGAAAAACAGAAATGCAAGGGGCGGCCTGCGGCGAGCCAGCGAAGCTGCGCGTCCGTGTCCCTTCTGATGCAGTGTCTTCCTGCCCGCCGTCATCCCCAGTCGGCCGCTGCGAGCGCGGAGAGCAGCGCGAGCGCTGTGAAGATGCGAGGAGGTGGAACAATGAATTTATAGCGGCATGCCATCCTGCAATGGCAATTTCAACAATTCGTCACTGCAAGCTGCCTCTTAAAGGGAGAGCTTCCCCCACCACTCCCACCCTTCCTGGTCCGCGCCTAATCAGATGGGGGAGGGCGGGCCTGGGGGGTGATCGAGGAAAGGGCGACAGCGGAGGAGGAAGGGACCCGGTGAGGTGGAAGGAGGGTGGGGGAGGGAGCAAGGGCGAGGGGGAGAAAAGTATTTGAGTAAGAAAAACAGAAGATTTCTTTGGCCTCATTTAAAGCCACAGCGGCTGGGGTTTGTCTGATATTTCACAACCAATCGGGGTTGGCTAACCTCGGCTTACCTCATCTCCTGACGGGGTGTTTTGGTATGTTTTTAAAGTTACTGAGACGTTTCAAGTCTCTCTCTGCCCCCTTTTCTCCTGCTTTTCTTTCCCTCGGTAGGAAGTTCCTGCAGCACGTTTTTGCCCTGTGCACGCCGGTGCGCTCTGGCCTCGTAGACCTTGCCAACCGCATCCCTCAGCCAAGGGCTTTCAGCTTCCCGTGCGCCCCCTCGCCCCGCTCTCCCGGTACCGGTTTCCTCCCTCTGCATCCCTCGGACTCTTCGCTCTCGTTCTTGGATGCACGCTAGGTTCGGTCTTCGGGTGACTAACTTTTCCGAGCCACCAGCAGAGTGGCCGCGCAGGCGGAGAGCCGCGGGCGCTTCCTGGCGCGTCTCTGCGCCCCGAGGGCTGCGTGTCCCCGGGACAGGGCCGCGGGAGGCCTGGGAACTCCGTGCCTTTGTGTGCGAGCCGCGGGCTCCCCGCTTCCTCAAGCGCGCCTTTCATCCTCGCCCACGATCTTTCACTTAATCCCGGATGACTGGAACTTCCTTTGCTTTGCTTTAAGAAGGCAAGGGCGGGAGGGGGGGAGAGTTAACTCTTGAAGGGAATTGCGCTTATTTTTTTTTTTTCTCCCCATAAGATTAGGAAAAAAAAACAAAAAGTGCCCACACTTTTCTTTTATTCCTTCGTCTAAAATGATATTTAAATGATAAATACCCATATATGTATTTATTTCTCCTAAAACAACCACCACCACCCTTGGCCCTGACCTACTATCATTCTCAGAAATTCCTTTTAGGTGAAAAAGAAGACTTTGGGGGGGAGGAAGGGCGCAGGCTGGTGTTTATTAGTATCTGAGTGGTATTGTTACTGCTACTTGGTTTCTCTCTCCTCTTTCTTTCCTCAAATTATCAACTCTAGTAGAAAAGAAGGAAAATCCTACTTTCTAACCACTACTGATAATGGTTAGAAGGTCTACCGTAGGGACAAGAGTACCTTCCTTCCCCATTATTCCAAGACGAATTAATGAATACATTATTGAAAAATTAATCTGCTATATAGTTAGCACATTTCTGTCTTTCTACCTTTGTTTAATTCACAGAGATGCATGCCAAGGATAGCAGGGGCACCTCTGTGCACTCCAAGCTGCTGGTGGTTTTTGTATCTTTGTTAAGAGATCTGATGACTATTTCAGGGAATCGGGAGGGTCCTGAACTGGCTTGAGGTCCTCCGAGTAGCAGCGATGAACCCGGGAATCCCAGAGCTGCCCAGCAGTGATGCCCATTGCCCTGTGCCTGGAGCACCCTCTGGAGTCACCTGGAAGGAGGGGTGAAGCGTGTTTTGAGAGTTAGTTCTCACTTATAAATGAACTGATCATTGGGGTTTCTGGACCACCCAATAACTTCTAGTGGATTCTGAAATACCTCAAGATCTGGGAGGAAGTTCTATTGCTGAAGGCCATTGCCTTTTAATTCCAAGACCCCTCAGTCTCTCAGTGGTCAGCTGTCCAAGACCAATACTACCAGTTGAATATTTTGAGGAACCAGAGACATTCAGAAACAGGAAATAAAGGAGAACCTAGTTCCTGAAGTCTTCCTGTTCCCCCAGTAGCCTTCAAGTTTGTACTGGCCATTCTCTCTTCAGGGGTCATTGCCTGTGCCTTTAGATAGGATTTGTTATTATTATTATTACCAATTTCAGTAAAAAGTAGCCCAATATTCGTCACTAAATACCATCTCTAAAACAACTTGGATTCATTAATTTTAACCCTTTCATCATTGTTAATCTCAAAGGATCCTTTTGATAGAGAAGCAGATGGCAGTGGTGTAAATTAATTAATTATAATTATTTGAATTCATAGATTTCATATAGTTAGCATTTAAAGAAATTCCAAATGAATTTTCTTCTTAGTGAATGAACATCTTTCTCCTCTCTCAGAAACACTGCATTTCTCACATGAATCATGCCTCTGAATTTTATGCCTTCAATTTTAATTACATAATGATATTTGTACTCAGGTAGATTATTCAAAATTTTAGAAGTATGTTGAAGAACAAGATAGATACAGATAAAGCTCCAAACATGAATATCAAGTACTAAATATAAACATAACCACATATTCACAAGGACAGGAACTAATACAGCTTATAAATTTAATGAGTAAATTCTTACATATTCAGAACATTTCTAATTGGATATAACCTTTTTCTTTTTCTGTGAAAGTAACTTGGGCACTTTAGGAAGTTCATTTGGTAACACTTTAAAAATATTACCCTTGTGGATTAGGATGAATATTCCACAAATGTTCCAGAAAAATTAATGTCAGTCTGTCCAATAATATACTTTGCACTGGCTAAAAGTAGCCCGTGTTTTTATTTTCTTTTTAAAGAAGAAAAAGAACATGTATGAGGAATCATGTTTAGGGGGACAATTTGCTACTTCGTTATTTCATTATTCCAAGTGACAGTGTTACTTGTGCATATTTAATGAGAAGTTTCCACTGCATTTCTAGAGTATATGACCACACCTGATGTGTAATTTTACATTTCCCCAAAGGAAGAGAGACTTTCTACTCCAGAATGTTACAAATTGGAAATTATTTTAGAGATTATTATCTAAGAGTTGAGACCAAAGTGAGTTGCCTGGGAGTCAAAAGTCCACTAGTGGCCAGCTCTCCTGCAACCTAAATTCCTTCCTCCTGATTTGATGGGCAATCCACAACCTCTCTTAAAATCCACCCAATGTAACAAATATCTGTCGAGGTCCCACTGCAAAGTGCTCTGGAGGTTCTCTGGAGACATATGAAAATGAATAAGTCATGATTAATGTTCAAAGATGCTGACAGTTCAGAGGTGGAGCCAACTGTACCAAGAGATACTTGGACTGCAAACTGGAAAATGCAAATAGAGAGGGGAAAAAAGCAAGAGAACAACTTCTGCAGGTGCTTTGAGCTGTGTATTTCCAGTACAGCTTCATTTCATAGGATGTGTATATTCTTGTAAGTAGTATTTTCTCAAATTTCCATTTGCTAAAGTGTCATTTCCTCCCCTCCCCCATCTATGATTTTAATGCTAAAAATGAGGAAATAACTGACAATAAAATATTCCCCTCTAGTCAAACACCTGTTCTTTACCTCCCAAGTAGGAGAATGGCAGCCTGTCAACTCTGTAATAGTTTTCCTTTCCCACATCAGGATCCCTACCCTAGGTCTTGCTGTATTTTGAAGTCCCTGAGTATCAGGTCCCTGAGTGGCAGGATGCTGGATGCTGGGAGTGAAGCAGCTCCACTACTGCTTGAGGCCCTGTATGAATGCTCTAAAGATTCTAGGTCAGCCTTTTCCTCAAGTGCCACTCAACTTTGCAAATTCCAGTTCTCAGAGGACTTGCTTCAAAACCAAAGGTTATTTTAGATACCTCATATAAATGTGTAATCATGCAGGATTTGTTCTTCTGTGACTGGTCGATTTCACTTCACATAATGTCCTTCAGGTTCATCCATGCTGTCCACATAAAATAGTCAAACTCATAAAAGCAGAGTGTAGAATGCTAGCTTCCAGGGTCTAGGGGGAGGGGGAAATGGAGCATTGCTCTTCAAAAGTATAAAGTTTCAGTTATGCGAGATGAATGAAATCTAGAGATCTGCTGTAAAACATCGTGCCTATAGTTAACAATACTGTACTGTATGCTTAAAAATTTAGTGAGGGTGGATTTCATGTTAAATATTCTTAACATGAATGAAACAAATGAAAACCAAAGGTTACACTTGGGGAATAGGGAAAGGAGTGTATGCTATCTTTGATATGAATCCTAAATTTTTAGAGGGTAAAACTACTACCTAAACTATGATTCTCTTGCGGTATGCGGGCCTCTCACTGTTGTGGCCTCTCCTGTTGCGGAGCACAGGCTCCAGATGCGCAGGCTCAGCGACCATGGCTCACGGGCCCAGCCGCTCTGCGGCATGTGGGATCTTCCAGGACCGGGGCACGAACCCGTGTCCCCTAGCTTCGGCAGGGGGACTCTCCACCACTGCACCACCAGGGAAGCCCTATCCTTCTCTTTTTTCCTAACCCTTTACCTCCCTCTCCATCTCCTCCTATAATCTACAATGGTGTACACATCAATGTACATGCACGATCTCACACATATTAGACACAACACACAGCAGCATGTGTGCACCTGTGCACATGCTTCGCCCTAACTTGATTTCCCATCTAGGCTGTACTGATGTGACAAGGGGATAGAATGTCTTGAGAAAATAGGAGAGGGTATTATGCCAGCTCTTCCTTTCCCCTTGCAGAGAAAACTTTCTTGAGACCTTCATTGTAGAGATTTTATTTTTTTAGGGAAATATACCACACTTCTGATAAAACTCAAAACCATTTTCTCTGGTCTCTGCTTAGGACATATTACAGAATGGTCTATCTCTTGTGACAGATAACATATGCTTCAGAATCAGTGTTATTTAATTTTATAAAGAATAAATTTTGGACAAAGCTAGATTTTCATGTTTTTATATGCAGAAATTTTATACAGTATAAAAGTCTTAAAGTGAGTAATATACATGGTATTATTTAAGACCTACAGGTGCTATCTGTAAAGTAAAACCAACAAGTGTTTTTATGCTGACCAGCTGTGAAATGTTGTTTTAGCTTTTCTCACACAAATATGCACATATTACTTTCTTTTATGAGTTACTCAAGTCCTTTTTTTTTTTTTCTTTATTTTCCAAAAATCATCTCAAAATCAAACGTTACTGGAAACACATGGAAAATCAGGAATTTCCAGCCTAGAGTAATTTAAAACATTTGAGGTTTTTATTTTTTCCTTCATGATGACAAATTTAAGCAAAGATTTCAAATTGCGTAATGAGTAGTTGTTGCCATCGTAATTGTAGCAGGTAAGAATTGTTGTTCCATAGCCCTACAACTAGTTTTTTTTGTTGTTTTTTTAAGTAAAGTTTACATGGTAGCAACACTTTGTTCAACCTCTGCAATATCACAGTCTCCTTGGAAACCAGTGAATCTCTCCTTATTAAAACTATTTGCCTTATTCTAATCAGTAAAGTAAGAAGCGGAAGTTAGTCCAAACAAAGCTGATAAACATCAATTGGTTCCCGCCTCACTCGCCCCTGGCTAGTAAGGAAATGAAGACAGTGGCTGCCTAATCAATAAGCTTACCTTCCACCCATGCTGCTGGTTGCTTAGACGGTTTAAGAAAGAAATACAGAGTATCATTTCTCATGATTATCCATAGACTAATACATTCCTGTCCAACACATACTTTTCTTAGACAGGTACTAGCAGGTGGAAGGAGCAGTTATCCTGGTTATGATCCTACATGAGGATGGGGGTGCAGGTAAAGAGCTTGCAGTGTTTCCTTATTTTACTTCACAGGTGTCCCTCTTCCTATACCCCTCTTCCCAAGCCCCGAATCATGGCGGAAACAGGAAGTAACAATGCTGCTCTTACTTATTGACTTACTGAATAAAAATTTTATTCTCAGTTCCAGGAAGGAGCCCATTCATGACAATCACCATCAACTCTCCCTCTTTTCTTCTTCCAGTTAGTCCATTCTGAACCTGTTGGAAACTCCCCTTTCACCTCTACTGACGTGACCCAGGGTCCCAATGAGGTCGTTATCTCTCATCTTTAAGAATAAGAGTAGATGGGCTTGAGGCAGCAGGAAGAGAAGAGGAAATAGAATTTGATCGTGTTATAGTTGAGGGAACTAATCTTTGCCCAAATTTTTCTGTATTTGTCCCCAAAGCCAGACTCTTACTTTTGCTCCTTCATTTTTCTCATTTCGGTATCCTCTTTCAAGCCATCTACACCCTTTCCAGTCTATATACGTGATGAAGAAAGATTCCCCTTGTCCTTCAGGCATTTGGGGCATCACATTCTATTGAGAACAGAGCTAGGTAGGAAAGAATGAGGTTGCGGTGCTGTCACTCATGAAACTCAGACCTACATTCAAAATCATCTTCTCAAGGGAGTCCTCACCAGATCTGTCCACAGTCATTATCAGACCTTGATGGTCCATGTCAGTTTGGGCCCAAATGTTTTAAGTGACTGTTGAATTATACCTGAAAGAGCTCTTTTGACTCATGACTTTAGAATTAATTACCAGTAGTTGGTTGTGAATTACTAAACACATATTTACAATGAACTATATCATCTCTAGCCTGTTTTTCTGCATCTCAGATCTTCATTTATTTCTGCCACAGCAGTAATCAAATCGGTCAGTATTTTATTCACCTACTTCCTCGTGAGACTTATTTTAGAAAAGTGGGTTGAGGAAAATGATGCAGGTTGAAACTACATAAGGCAGAGGCATTCACAGCAGGAAACTATCAAGTATGACATAAAGAAAGCCTCTCACATACGTTCCACAGCTAAATTCTACAGAATTTTCAGAAAATCTAAAAATAATTTTTAAAAAATTAGTAGTCAGAGGATTAAAGGGTAAACTATGCCAACTGGACTCTCTGCTAGCTATCAGCCAAATAATTTATTCTCCAAAAAATGCAAAACAATGTCTTGAGACTATGAGGTGTTTTTGTTTTTGTTTCTCTCCCTCTGCTCTATCATAAACCTTGTGTTTGCCTTTGATCATTGACAAGTTTAATGGTTGGGTTCCTCCTACATAAGTAAACTTTTTGCATGCCAAAGATAACTCCATGTATCAGAATTATTCTTGGCCTCTTTCTCTTCCTTCTTTCTCTTTTTCCCTCCCTCCCTCTCCCGTTCTTTATGTCTGTTTTTTCCACTAGAATGCATGCACCATGAAAACAGGACCTATGCTTATCTTTATCACCTTATAACTCCAGTTTCTAGCTTGGTAACTTGCAAATGGGAGGCATGAATAGATACATGGTAACTATGCAAAACATCTATGTTAACTATTTTTTTAAAGTATTTGTGCGTGTGTTTTTTGATATTTGTCTGTCACCTTTCTTAACCATTCTTTCTCTAATAATAAAACCACACCTTTTCAGGGAGCCCTAATCCACATGTTTGAGTAAAGCTGATCCCATTTCTGTCCCCTTCCCACAGGTCTGGGCACTTGACACCAAACCTGGCAGCTCAGACCTGGCCATAGAAATTGGTCCCAGAAAGAGCTCTGCCCATTGTATTCTCACTTGGGACATTTGCCCAGGTCATTAGGCAAATATACTTTTCTTTCCATGATCAAAAGCTATAAGGACCCTGTACTAAAAACAGAAATCTAACTGCTGTAAAACACTCACAAATTCTCAATGTTCTCACACAACTGAAGTTTATTCTAAGTGTATAATAAACACCCTCAAATTCTCAGTGTTTTTACGTAATCGTATTTTCTCCTTCGATATCACAGTTCTTTGTGGGTTGATGGCAGGTGGGAGGCCGCTCTGTGCAATCAATCAAGAATTCAACCTTGTTTCATCCTGTGATCCTACCCCATTCTTCACCTGTTGCCTCTGAGGCTGACTTAGAAAGGGAAGAAAGAGACGGTAGATAAGGCATTCTTTCTTACTTGCCTCTTCCAACAGTGGCATACTTCATTTCTGTTAACAGTCCATTGGCATAACTAGCCATAGGGAGTGACCCAGATGTAAGGCAGAGGGAGGCAGGTGTGAACCCAAGAAGAAAGGGGGTGAAAACAACATTTAGTCAGTCTCTGATAATTGCCATTTATCTTAGAGATGCCACCAATGGAAAAAGATTAAGAATGAAGCCAAGCAGGGGTGAGAAAGAGAGCAAGAGGGAGAAAATAAGAAAGGGGAGAAAGAAGACAGTAACATTAGAAACCTTGAATTCACAATGTCAATAAAATCTTTATTTTTGTTTATGCTAGTTTAATTAGAAATTCTGTCACCTAAAATAGAAATAATCTGATGAACACACCCCTGTTTTGCTTGCTACGCTATATGTAGGCCTAAACACAATGCTTTGCATATGGTAGACAGTCTAAATATTTTTTGAATCACAGATTATAGGAATGAACTCTCAATATTAATATATTTTTCTGATGTTAGCTGTCAAACTTATACTAATAAATGCATCACACAGTCTATCATTATATTTCCTGTTATTCTCTTTCATGTCGCTGATGTGTCTCATGATGATCCGTATCAAAATTTTCAACACTTTTTATCTGGGTTGATTCACTTATTGCAGAAATTTTCACATTTATGATTAGTTAAAACTGAGACTTCAGTTGTACTTCTTTGATTCTAAATCTGTTTAATCCTATTAAACACTGCAAATGTCTGTGAAATTCTGTAATGTAAGGACACCTAACATCCCTCTGATGTGTGCCCTGAAGAGATGCTTGGCTCCCTGCCCCCTCTCTGTGCTGACCCCACAGTGTGGAAGGATAGTCATCGCGGGGCTTTGGTAATTAGAGGAAACCACCAGAGCCAAACATCATAAGAAAATTCTTCTACCAAATCATGAGGCACGAGAGTAGCAGAAGATTTACTTTGTGCCTACTTGCTGTATGGTTGAGCACATCCCTCCAAAACAACAGCAAGAAGCCAAAATGCCCAAGTTTCTATCTCAGCCCAGGCACTGTCTGTGATCCTTTGTAATTTAGAAGTCACTTAGACCCTTTGTTGCACCTGTTTTTCATGTGCCAAACAGTGAAGATTGTAACACTTACCTTCCTGGGTTCTTATAAAGATTAAAAGTTTAAATATGTATGAAGTGCCTGGTGCACAGTAAATAAATAATATATTACTATTATTATTATTATCCCACTGTGGCAGTTGCGGATTTAGTTTTAACTCTTTCATGTCCATTTATATTTTGGCTCAGAATGTGTCTCTGACTGTCCTGAAAGGAGGTTTTGAAAGAACATCACAAGGCTGTGAAGAATAAAGATATTTAAAACATTCCAGGTGCTAAATTTGGAGAAAAGCCTGATGCAAAGTGGAAATTCCAAAAGGGTTTAGAGAGAAGTATCTTCTAATGGTCATTATTACCTCTGGTGTCTGAGTGTACAGTAAAGAGGAATTAAAAAAAAAGAACTTTATTTTTTCCATTCATGTCTTCTTGTGTTTATATTCCCTGATGGTGTTGAAGTCATTTGTGTGCTTGTTTTTTTGTCCCTCTGCCACGTGCTAGACTGCCATCATAGAGTATAGGGACCATCACCCCCATCTACACATACCACCAGATCCTTATAGTCTCTCGACAAACATTTGCTTTAATTTATTTCAATTAAATTAATCTCCTTTAATCCCACAGGGTTTAAGTGAGGAGAAATAAAGCACAAAATATTTAGTTTCTGTTTCTTTTCTATAATCTTGATCTCAGTTCAAGGAAAAGAGAAATAATTGTAACTTATGAAAGCAATCATGACCATCTATAACTCAGTCTAGTAGAAACTTCTAGAACCCCATGTTCAGAAGAGAATATAAATGGTGACAAAACGGTACAGGTTTTTGGTACTTGAGGGAAGACTCAATGACACTTATCTTTCCCATCACATGATATAATATATGGGACCCTTAGGGTTGGTGGACATAATATTCACATTTCCAGTTTCTTGGTGGTTCCTGGAAGAACTTAGTTACATAGTATACAGCAATTCATAATTTGGAATGTGGTCAGCCTAGGTAGTTGCCTGGTATTTCTGGTTCTGGGTTTTGTTTGTTTGCTTTGTTTTGAAAAGTCCTTATCACACAACAAAAAGCTAAGGTCAAGAGATTAAACCAAAAATGAAAACCACAACTTTTTGTTTCTTTAAAAGAAGCCATCCAAATCCACAGAATGTGACCTTATTTGGAATTCGGGCTGTTGCAGATTTAGTTAAGATGAGGTCATACAGGGTTAGGGTGGGTCCTAAATTCAGTGACTGGTGTCCTTATGAGACACAGATACAAAAAGAACAAACACACAGGGGGAAGATGGTTATGTGACGATGGAGGAGATTGAGCAGAGACTGGACTGATTCAGCAGCTATAAACCAAGGAAAGCCAAGGATTGTGGGCAACTACCAGAAGCTAGGAAGAGACAAGAAAGGACTCTTCCCTAGTGCTTTTAGAGAGCATGTGACCCAGCTGACACTAATTTTGCACTTCTATCCTTCAGGATGTGAGAAAATTAATTTCTGAGCCAAATGTTTTGACCCCAAAATAAAAAATAATTAAAAAACTGAAAACAGGCATTTATTGTCTGTTATTTAAAACAGACGTTTCTTCAAAGGAGGTCACTAGTATTATTGGTGGTAGAAGTGAAGAGAACACAAAGTGTAAAGCAGTTGTACTTTAAGACAGAAAATAAAATGGATAGATTTGAGAAGGGAATTCAGTCAAGGCTCAGATCTACCATGAAAACAATTTCACTTATGTTGCCCAGAGGTATAAGAAAAGGAAATAGTTGGGACAGTGACTCCAAGTGATTTATGCAATGCAGTTTACTCACCAGTGAGATAAATATTTGGAAAAAGCTGCAAGATGGCAAAATGTATTAGGTACAAAAAGCACACAACTGTGGGTCTCCATTAAAATAAGGTTGAAGAGAAAGTCAAAAGCGCAAACAGAACTACAAACGGTGAAGGCAAGACAGTGGCAATTGGACTCAGCATGCCTAGAGTAAATGTTGGTTTGAAACTTCCCGAAGCATTTTAGTTTTTGACACTTGTGAAATCAACAAATGCCTTATTTGACTCATTGCCCCAGAAGTGTTCTCTTGAAGTGGAGAAACTCATAGTGGAGAAATAGCATGTTCAATAAAGAAAATTTCTTCCTAAATATTCATTCATTCATGAGATGGATAGGAAAACACAAGGATTTAAGGAGGCCAAGGATAAACTGACTCATTTACTTTTGTGGCAGAGTAGCATATTTTGGGATTAAGACTCACTTGTTTTCCTGTTCTGTCATTTCCCAACATTAAGGGACTTGAATAAGAACTGCCTTAATGTTTATTGACGTTCCATTAAAAACAGTGTAAAGCATGGTCAAATTCTTTTATTTTTTTCTTTCAAAAATGTCCACAAGTACTTTGTGCTAAGATGGCATTTTAAAATGTGGCTTCTCAATGTTTTTCTTGGCATATCTATAGAGTAGAATACTTTGTCTATACTTTCTTTTTCTTCATGTTTTTGTTGAAACAAGGGGAAAAAAAATTTCCATCCTCTAGAAAGCAGTGAATCTCAAAAATTTTGAGATCCCTTTGTCCCTTTAAAAATGATTGATGACTCCTCAAACTTTGGTTTATGTGGGGTTCTCAGTATATGATTATATCTACTGATAGTTAATAATAGAAAATAGAATTGAAAAAAATATTTGTTGATTCATTTGTAATAATAATAAACCTATTACATGCTAACATAGGTAATATATTTATTAGAAATTAGAAATCTTGAAAATAAAAAATGTATTTTTAAAGTATAAAACTATTTTAATTACTTTCATTGTTCTGGGCCTAGGTCTTCATTTATACATGTGACTGAATGACAACACAGAAGGGCAATGCCATTGGGAAAAAAAAGTTTAATTTACTCATAGTTCCTTAGAAATGACAGGCACAACTTGCATCACAGGACCACTGGAGGAACACCAGGTTTTAGTCAGGAAGCAGAAGCAGGAGCTTCTGGAGGGCCTGGAGGGCCAAGGCTATGACCTTTCTCGGGATTTTCACAGGAAGGAGGCAAGGCAATGCAGGGTCAACAGTTTAGGAATATCTAGTTTGTGTAATTTCAGTGGGCTTTGAGCTATAGGTGTGGGCTTCAGTTGCCTGGCTTTAGTTCCCTGGGATGATTAAGGCAGAGGGAATTGTCAGCTGTAGTACAAAGACCAGATAGAGGATCTTCTGTTGTATGAGGGCCACATGATAGAGGAGGTGTGGCTTTGTGTTGGTTGGTTTGCATATCAACGGTATGCTCCCCAGCTGAATCCCTGAATCACCTTCTACCTCTAAGAATCTGCTAGCCCTGGGAGGTGTAGTCTCTCCCCAGCCAGAAAGGTTTTTCTTAAGATGTCAAGACATCATAATATACAGAAAAAAAAAAAAAAAAATATATATATATATATATATATACACAAAATACATCCATAAACTCGGCATACAGTTGAAGATAGTAATTTAGAAGAAGGTATTGAATTCATCAAGGTGCATCTGTCTTAGTTTGATCAGGTGGCTTTATAGAATACCAAAAACTGAGTGGCTTATAAACAACAAACATTCATTTCTCACAATTCTGGAGGCTGTTTAAAATCAGGGTCCGGCATGGTCAAGTGAGCCCAAGAAAGACTCAGTCACATTAAATAACATTCTGAAGGTCACACATAGCTAATGAAGTGGCAGAGTTTTTTGAACTGAGTTTATTTTATTCCAATTTTGTAGTTCTAACCACTTTGCTATACTCTACCATATGAAGTGACTTACTTTAAAAAAAGGTTAAAAAAAATCCTGTTCCTTCCTAAGCTCTAGATAGAAGCTTGTTAAATAAATACCTTTCTAAATGTTAAATTTTAATGATATATTGGAAAATATTCATTGACTTTCTTTTCTTTTTGCTGCTCAGTCTGTGGTCAGATGGGCCACAGACTTCTTATTGTATTCACACAAGGTGCAAGGGAGCTCTGTGGGGTCTTTTATAAGAGCACTAAACCCATTCATTAGTGTTTCACCTTAATGACCTAAACCACTCCCAAAGGCCCCACCTCCTAATGCCATCACATTGGGCATTAGACTTCAATATGTGAATTTTGGGAGGACACATTCATTCAGACCATAGTAACATCATATAGAGACAAAAGAGCAGGCAAAAGATGTGGGTATCAATCAGGAAGGATCCAACAGACTAAGTGAACAGAGAGGATGGTTGAGAAGAAGTATATAAAGGGAAAATATTTTATGTTTCCAGAATTCATTAGATCAAGAGTTTACTCTGAGTATCAAAATGAATTAATAAAAATAATTTCTATTTGACTTATTACTCTTAATCTTCCTAACATAAAGGATTATATAGTAAAGGTTACCAGAGTGAGGGGAAACCCAGATAAATATTTAGCAGACTTTTGGTCAGCAAAAAATAGGTAACAGAAAACAGTGGGTTAAGATCTTAAAAAGATAGAAGGGAAAACATTGTAAGCCTAGAATTTTATACCCAGCCATATTATTTTCCAAGAATGAGGGCAAAATAGAGATCAGAAAATTTTTTCCAAGGCTATGAAACTTTGCCATCATCCAATAGGCCCCTATATAGGAATGGTTAAAGTACAAAAAATAACAAGAAGAAAGGTCAGCACAGAGGAGAAGCATAGAATACAAGATAAAATGATAAATGCAAAATTGACATAATATGTTGATTAATATACTGAATTTTGACATAATGGCAAAACAGCACATTTTGTATGCTTTTTCTTAAAGCATTTATCTAAAATAATAAAAATGGTGGAATTTATTACAAACTTTAATAAAGGAGCCAAACTGAAAGAGCTCTCAAGTGACTAAAGATGGGACAATTTCAGCAACAAATGAAGTATTATTGGATTATAACCCAGAATGTATAATGAATATCCATGAAATCATGTGGATACAAATATACTATTGAAAAAGTAAAAAGAAAAGAGACAAATTTCCCGCACAATATGTCAATATAGTGCCCCTTACGTAGATGGAGCTTAGCTCTCCAGCCCCTTGAATATGGGTTACACTTAGTGATTTGTGTCCAATGAGTAGAATATGGAAAGGAGAGAGAATGCCTACAAACTCTACCGTGCCAGGTGATCCAAGTCAATAATCCCAGTGATAAGTAATGTTGATAGTAAATATCCTTGATACGATGTGATGAGAATGATACTTCATCTTTCATCTCTATAGTCTTTCTTCCAAAAACCTATAACCTCAGTGTAACCATTAGAAAAACACATTGAGAAAGTGGAGGGACTAATGTTGCTAAGAGCATAGAAAGGAAAAGAAAGAAAGGGGAATTGTAAAAAAAGCCCAGAAAGGCATTTTAGTGAAACATAAATGTAAATATAGAAAAAAAAAAGAAGAAGAAGAAGATGAAGGCTGATTCAGGCTCAATTGGAGGGACAGGTAGAACTAGTGAACTTGTAAATCTTTAACAGTGAAGCGATAGGAGACAGAAAATGGTCAAGAAATGTGTGGCAATATCCAAACAGGATTTAACTTCAATGTTAAAAAGAGAAAATTGTCCTGGCCAAGCTGAATGGAAAGACAAAATAAACAGATTTTGTGAATGGTAATGGTGTTTTTATTGAGGAAACCAAATTAAAGTTTGAGTGCCTATCCATGGGACAGAACTCAGACTAAGTAGGTAAGACAGGGATTTCTAGTATGGTTCATACATGAAGCTAAGGGGAAATAACTCCATTTTTAATTTTTTTAGAGTAATCCACAATGTTGTAAAGAAGACGAGCCTGAGTATAGAGTCACCATAGGGAGCCCCAGGTCCCAGAATCCAGTTTCCTCTAAAGAGGAAGCTTAGAAGAGATGCTTTGACCAGATAGGGGTGTGGTGAGAGAATTCCTAGAAATTACTACAGGGCAGAGCTGAGGGCTATTTTGCATCAAAGAGATCATTCTTTCCCTAAGTTTTCTCTTGCTCTAATACTTTCAATGAAGCACTTGTCTTAACTACAGGTGGTTTCTCACTTACAGCAATTTGACTTATAATGAGTCACATGCTCAGTGCTCTGCCAGTTACTCAGAGCCCTGGCAGAAGGCTAAACACAGCTACATCATTGGCACTGTCTGCTTTCTGACCTGCATCAATACATAAGACCCTATGGCTTGGGTCCTTGACCTCAGATGGCCTCCTGATGGCCTCTACAGCTCCCTCTGCCTGGGTTCTCTTTGGCTTTTGGTCTCAAACACTGTCAGTAATCAATGACAATAATGTAGGATCCAGTATGTAAAACTTTTCTCTCTAACTTCGAGTACACGTTCCTTCATTTGGTATCAATTGATACCAATACCAAATATTTACTGAGCACTTACTACAGGACAGTCACTATAGTAGTCACTTTGGCTAGGTGAGTGTAATTAATCAAGAAATCTATGACAAGGACACTATAAATTGTATTTGCTTATAGGTGTATTAAGGTTTGAAAATGATGTGTAACTTGGACAAAGCCAGAGCTGTTACATGGCAGAGCTGGAACAAATCCAAGTTTCCTGACTCTAAATCTTATTTACTTATTGTACATATATTTTCCCTCCTCAGGAGGACCTTAGTTGTTCACTTTTACCCTTAAAATATTTCTACCAGTTATATCCTCAGTAGAGACTAGGTATTTTTGTGAGTCTTGTTACTGTATTGTTCACATATACTGACTCTATACACTGTTAATACTATACTATTCACTGCATACTTTTATGATTTAATGACCAATAATTACTTTTAATAGAGAAATGGATAATTTTCCAAAAAATTGAGCCTCAGCTTGTTGATTAAAAATATCCCCTTATTAACATTATATCTGAAGGAAAACCACAGTTAAATGGAATCATTTAATTTATAGCCCAAGTGAGTGATGAGCTATAAATTAAAGGACTGTCTTATATTGGTCTAGGAAAAAAAACAGAGTAGAAGACAAAGTTTTTGAAAGAGAAATTTCATCTTCATTTTTGATTCTTGGATATAGATAGTGTGAAGTTAACCTAAGATCAGAGATTCAGAAATCTAGCCATTTCCTTGTACCCTGTGGTTGTCCTTATCAAGGATAGCTCTTGTTGGTGATTCTGATGGTTTAATATTCAGAGGTGTGAATGGACTGTCTTCTGAGATCAGCTTGCTGTCTACCAAAAGAGCCTCAGAGAAAACAAGCTTTGGTGAATTTTCATGGTCTAAAATTGGATCATTAACTTTGCAGATAAGAAACTGTGTCTTTCATGTCCCTAGCTCACCCTCTTTTCCATGCTGACAATCCTCCTTGAGATGTATAATACTTTTCTTGGCATTTTAAATTTACTGATAAAACCAGCGGCTCCTCTAGTCCTGGAAAACATTTCAATCCCTCTCATCATGTGTTGAGTCTAATAACGGGCCCAGCAGAGAGTCATCTCTTGTACTGTCTACAGTAGTAAGTTTTAATATGTACAAACATAGAAATGTGTGTACTCCCCCTTCTCCATACTACTAAGTTATTTCTTTTAGAGAACACTTAAAAAGTTTTCTAAAATAGAATAAAATACAAACAATTATTCCTCATGAAGATTTATTGGTAAACTATATGAATTATGTAACATTTTAAAATGTTGAGAAATACATGATAAAATTAGTACCCAGAACATCTTAATAGTAAGGCGTTTATAATTTTGTGTATTTTATTCTAGACTTTAATTTTATCAATTGTATTTTTATCATATAGATTTTTTTTAAATGCTAAAAAGCTTAGAGTTAAAAAATAATATTCTTGGGCTTCCCTGGTAGCGCAGTGGTTGGGAGTCTGCCTGCCGATGCAGGGGACACGGGTTCGTGTCCCGGTCTGGGAGGGCCCTACATGCCGCGGAGCGGCTGGGCCCGTGAGCCCTGGCTGCTGAGCCTGCATGTCTGGAGCCTGTGCTCCGCGGCGGGAGAGGCCACAGCAGTGAGGGGCCCGCGTACTGCAAAAAAAAAAAAAAAAAAAAAAAAAAAAATATTCTTATGCCTCCAGACTCAGTAGTTCTACTCCCCAGAAGCAACTATTTCAAAATGTTTACCTGTTTCTTTTGATATTTACTTCCATATTTCTAGGTGGTATGTTAATAATGTTCTTCTTATTTTTAAATTGAAGTATAGTTGCTTTACAATGTTGTGTTAGTTTCAGGTGTATCTCAAAATGATTCAGTTACACATATACATACATATATGTGTGTGTGTGTGTGTGTGTGTGTGTGTGTGTGTGTATTCTTTTTCATATTCTTTTCCATTATGGTTTGACTCATCATCCAATAACTTCTTACAGTGGCTAGAGATTGATCTCCTCCATAGCCCTCCCATCCATTTCTTCTCCCTACATGCAACCAACAGAGTTAAACAAAATCTTAGGTGAACTCAGTAGTTTGTGAAAGTCCTATTTTCTCAATACATAGGAAGCAAGGTTGTTGGCTGAGAGTGGAGAATATGAGACAGGGTGGCCTAGGAGAGTAGGAGAATAAATTGGTTAATCATTTCATTTCAGTGTGTTCTTGTGATGGTATGGGATAGAATGTAAATACATGTGGCCTATCTTGCAGCTTAAAGAACAACAAAAATCATTTTTATCTAAAAATGAATTTTTGTTTAGCTTAAATTTTATGCTAAATTGTATATCTTGGCTAAAAATAAATAAATGTATTATGAATTCCAAAGTTGTGGCATTTCTAGTTGAAGTAAGCATATTCACCTTTACTTATCATTTAAATCGACTAAAGGCAGACTAAGTTTGATTATAATAGAATAATTGTATTGATATTTTTCCTAAAGTTTCCTAAAGTATTGATATTTTTCCTAAAGTTTGATTATAATAGAATAATTGTATTGATATTTTTCCTAAAGGACTAGGTCTGGGTGAAACCCACCAAAAATATAAGTGTTTTGATTATTTAGGGATTTGAAGTAGCCTGTTTATGAGGTAGCTTGCTGTGCTAGGAATAGCTTGGCCTTGGGGTTGAAGAATCACGTGTTTGGTTTGAATCTCAACTCTGCCAGGTAAATTTCCTCATCTGTTAAAATGTCCAAAATAATATTTTTCTTATCTATTAAAATAAGAAAATTACCAGTTTCCATATCTATTACAATAACATTTCCCTTTTAGCAATGTTGGGTGGAGTAGAGGTCATTTTTATATAGTACCAGGTACTTTGGAGGCCTTTAATAATTAGAAATTGCTCTGCCTCAGAATTACAGAATAGACATTCTATGGAGTATCCCCCTGGAGGATATGCTGAAATTTAAACTCTGCTCAGGATCAGGATACGACCATTTTTACATCCATGAAAATAAACCATTCACAGAGCAAGAAGGATGCCAAATACCATGTATGTAATTCTTGCTACACAAAGCTTATTCATTATTTCAGTTTATCTTCTTTTGAACCAAGACATCACACATATGAGGTGCTTGCCTGTGGTCATTTCTTTCATTGATCTGTGATGCACTGGACATTTATAGATAATTGATATAAAAGAATCACCATGCCCATGGACTAAAAATGATGATGGCTTTCATGCAAAAAAAAAAATATTCGGGCTTCCCTGGTGGCACAGTGGTTAAGAATCCACCTGCCAATGCAGGGTACACAGGTTTGAGCCCTCGTCCGGGAAGATCCCACATGCTGCGGAGCAAATAAGCCCGTGCGCCACAACTACTGAGCCTGCCCTCTAGATCCCGCAAGCCACAACTACTGAAGCCCACGTGCCCTAGAGCCCATGCTCCGCAACAAGAGAAGCCACCACAATAAGAAGCCCGGGCACCGCAACGAAGAGTAGCTCCCGCTCTTCGCAACTAGAGAAAACCCGCGCGCAGCAGCGAAGATCCAACACAGCCAAAAATAAATAAAATAAAATAAATTAAAAAAAAATGTGTTCGGACAGCATATAAATGTAATCAGTATCTCACTGTACATAAATATATCAAGGTTTGTCCTGTATAAGAATTACTAAATTAGAAATGCAGTTTCGTTAAACTTCAAGGTTAAGTTTGAGCCTGGAATTTTAATGAACTGCAACAGATACCGAGTGTGCCTCATTATCCTGTAAACGTATTGGAATGCACATGTCAATAAACCATTGTTTATTTATTTATTATGTATTTTCGTTATACAGTGATAAAGTCTCCCAAAAATGCATCTAGGGGAGGAATTGCATATGGTATGTCATTTATATTTAAAGCCAAAACATTTCAACGTCAATCAATCATGAAAATGTTATCCAGTTTCATTTGTGCTCCGGGAGATAGACTTTCTTCTTGACAGTTGATTTACCCCTCGTTTTAACAACTCTTCATATACTTCCCTTGCACATTTACTACATCCTCTATCTAATCTACAACCTCTTGACCTACTATCTCTCCTTTCCACACTGTCGACCCACACAAAAAAGCAAACAAAATAAAACAAACAAATATAAAACATTAAACACTCCCAGAGTGACTCGTTTCCTTCCTCACCCTTTTTGTACTGCGTGACCTTCTTAAGGTCCTGGAATCCCCCAAACTGAACATCATTAGCCCAGAGCTTGGACAAAGTAGGTGGACAGTAAATATTTATTAAGTGAATGAAGGAATTGTGTCAACAGCCCCACAAATTCCCCCTATTATTCTGTTTTCGGTTAATAGCATTGGCATCCATTCATCTGTTGCAGAAAACAACAACAACAGCAACACAACACAAGGATTCACCCTCATTCCTGACTTTAATTTGGTCAGCAAGTCCTGGCAATTTGATCTCAAAAATAACTCTAAATTCATCTCCTCTTTTCTGTCACTTTTGTCATATTATCTCACCTGGGATGTTGGGGTGAGACTGATCTCATCTTTGTCTGACCCCATCCTAGTTTCTTTTCTACATAGCTTCTAGGGTGAAGACATTAAAACATATATTAAAAACCATAGTTCATGAATCCCTATTGACTTATTGCATTAAATATCTTGAGAGTTTCCCATTTCTTATATGAATAAGTCTGATATTTTCAGTACCATATAAAAGTCCATCAAAACAAGGCCCCAGATTATCTCTTCACTTCACTACTAGCTTTTCTTTCATTCATCCCATATTGCAGTCAAACAGGATTCCCCTCTTTTTTAAACACCCCTTACTCTTTCATTGCCCCTGCACCTTTTTACTTCCCGTTCCTGCCAGTTTAATAAGCGTCTTTCTCTTATTTATCTGGATAAGATGCATTTAACCTGAAATTACAGCTGAAAAATTTTGTGATATGCACTTGACTCAAGGAGAAACCAGTCTTTCCTCTTTTCTGCACCCACAGTTATTTCAAGGGGTTGTAGTTACTCTTGACATTCCTCTGGCCCCCATGATACTGCTCATCTCTGTGGAAGAATTCATATCCTACTCTTCTTGTACCTGTGTTAGTTTCCTGTGGCTTCTTTAACAAATGATCAAAAACTTGGTGGTTTAAAGCAACAGAAAGTTGTTTTTTCACAGTTCTGAAGGCCAGAAGTCCAAAATTAGTATCACTAGGTCAAAATCAAAGAGTTAGTAGGGCTGCACTTCCTCTGGAGGCTTAAGGGGAGAATATGTATGTTTCTTGCCTCTTCCAGTCTCTGATGGTTGTCAATATTTCTTGCCTTGTAGCCGCTTCACTGCAATCTCTTGGTCACCTTGCCTTCTCCTATTCTGTTTGTGCCAAGTCTCTGTCTCCCTCGTATAAGGATACATGTGATGGGGCTTAGGGTCCAATCCAGGATAATCTCCTCATCTCAAAATTCTTAACTTAATCACACCTGCCAATAACTTAAAAAAAATAATGGATTTTGGGAACCACTATTCAATTCACTACAGTCTATTATGACCTCCAAAGTTTCATGTCCATCCCACACACAAAACACACTCACACCACCCCAACATTTCCAAAAGTCTCAACCCATATAACATCAACTCAAATCTCATCCCCTAAATTATCTAAATCAGGAATATATAAGACTCTAGGTATGATCTATCTTGAGGTAAAATCCTTCTCCATCTCTGGACCTGGGAAACTAGAAAACAAGTTATCTGTTCCCATAATGTAAGGGTGGGATAGACATAATCTAATAGTTATAGAAATTTCCATCCCAAAAGGGAGAAAATGGAAGGAAGAAAAGGGTCACTGGTTTCACACAGTTTTGAAATCCGGCAGGACAAATGAGATTAGGTTTCAAGGGCTGGGAATAGTCCTTTGAGGAATAGAGGCTCTGGTTTCTGTATCTATGGCTCCACCCTTTGGGCATATGGTTCCAGTCTCTGTGTCCATTGCTCTAGCCTCTACACACATGGCTCTGGCCTCTAGAATCAAGGATCTAGTTTTGGAGTTACATTTCCTTTTCTTGAGGGGTGACACATGTTTGCATTTGAGTAATTTTATCATCCTCTTTCCTGCTTCTAGGATTTTGGGAGTCTGACAACCCTCTTTCATTTTGTCCTGCCTGTTTCACTGTCAATGCAAGCTGACAGTTTTTTGCTGGTATAACTTTCTTTAAAACTGTTGTGGTTCTCTGGTGTATGTCATGAGGATTCACTCCATTAGACAAAAGTGTTCTCCAAATACCTTTCCTGTGTAATCCCATTTCTATTCCACCTTCTGCTGAGATGGCAAAGGAGATCCATGAGTCACATGCATAATCTCTTCACCACGAGCAAAAAGTTGTCCAGCCACACTTTAGTCCTTCTCTCCAGAACACACTTACCTAACAGTGAATCTCCTAATTTTAGCATCTTTTGCAATCTGGTTGAGCTGAGAATATTCCCAGTTATCAAGTACTGGTTCCTTTTTGTTTAATAGTTATTTTCTCAATTTACCTCTTTCCACTCATATTTTACTACAAGCAAAAAGAAGAAAACAAGTTGCATCTTCAACATTTTGCTTGAAATCTCATCAGCTAAATATCCAAGTTCATCGCTTACAAGTTCTGCTTTCCACACAACTATAGGCCATAATTCAGCTACATTTACTATTGTTATATAACAAGAAATGCCTTTCCTCCAGTTTCCAGTAACATTTTTCTCATTCCCTTCTGAGGTTTACCAGAAGTGCCTTTAAACATCTATATTTCTCCCAGCCATTTGTTTAAGTCAATCTAGGTTTTTCTATCATGTCTTAAAATTTTTCGACCTCCTATCCACTACCCAACTCCAAAGCCACTTCCACATATTTACTTTATTTGTTACTGCATCACTACGCTTCTTGGTACCAAAATCTGTATCAGTTAAGCTTCCACCAGAGAAACAGAATAACGGGCTATATATGCAGTAGGATATTTACTGTAAGGAACTATTTTATGCAATTATAGGAGCTGGATATGTCAATCCAAAATCCATAAGGCAGGCTTTCAGGAAGGGCAGGATGAAACTCTCAAGCACAGTCTGAAGCTGCAGTCCCCAGGCAGAATTTATTCTTCAGGAATGCCTCTTGTTTACTCTTGTTTACTTCTTCAACTGATTGAATCAGGCCCACCTAGATTATCAAGGATAATTGCGTTTGCTTAGAGTCAACTGATTATAAACTTTAAGAATCAGTTACTAAAGGAGGTTACAAAAAAACCTTCACAGTAACACCTAGATCATTGTTTGATTTGAATAACTGGGACTATAGCCTAGTCAAGTTTACACATAAAACTGACCATCACAATACTCTAGAGTTAGGACAACTTCTAACATGTAGCAGGCTCTCATTTTACTTATGCTGAATAAACAAATGAATGCTGCCTCACTCTATGAGCTATACCTCTGCTCTACATGACTTTCTGTAGAGCTTGGATTCTATCGTTAGTTTCATGTCATCACCAACATATTTCAGTCTCTATGACCATGCCATTTCCCAGTCTTGGATCAACCCCACTGCACAATTCTCTTGTTCCTAATCTCGACTGACAGTCATGATGCCTTGCGCACTGGTATAGAAAATCTAGTTAAGATAGGAAAGTGGCAACAGTGAGTCCCAAATATTTAATAGATAGAAAGGCATGAAAATTTCAAACAGATTTATTTTTGCTCATCAAAAATGTGTTTATTTGAATAATCCCATCTCAGTTTATTTGAAATTAGTCTATTCCTCCTATTAATTACTATTCCACATCTTAACTCCCTCCCCAAATTATGAATCTGAGAAGTTAGCTAGTGATTGTCACTTCCTACACACAATTTTCCAGGTTCTCCTAGAAAACTTCCAATCAATCAAACTGAAGTTAAATCCTTAAATTCCTCAAGATATGAACTATTCTCAAGTTAGTATTCTAAAATATTGCAAGTACTCCACCTAAGTTTACCACTCCCTCAAAGTTGAAATTCCCACTCTGCACTCTTTGAAATCACTTTCAAAATAAAAATAATGTATTATTCTCTTTTAGTTCTCCTACTTCTCATAAATTACCAAAAATTACCAATGGAGACTTGGTTTGTCTTCTGCACGTTTGTTCAAGTCCCTATAAACCAATTCACCAGGGCTAGACATTGTAACACATTGAAAAGCTAATGTCCTTTGCTATTTTTTCACTAATTTGAGGCTTCAGTTTTAACTAAATGAATTTACTTGAGTTTAAAAATTATCCTCTTTGATACAGAAAATGAAAATAATGTATAAGATGAGTAGTTTATTCTACACTTTGAATCCCAGCTCTTATATTATACAAATCAATTATGTATCTCATCTCTTTGGTTCTTACTCAGAGTATAAATAGTTGTTGAATGAGTGAAATGTTTTTATCATTTCTCAAAATCCTTAGTTTTGTGCTTAGTTTTTTCAGTAGTTTTCTCAATTGTAATTTATCCCTAGTAACTTCTCTCTTTTATGTTTCTTCTTGGCAAATATTCAAGTACCTAAGAGTTCTTAGCCCAGATTTATAAATTGCCTTAAGCATATCAGCATTTTCTTCTCCATGGGCATAATTTTTAATTACTTACTTAGAATTTCACTTCTGATATATCACCTGCCCTCTTAATATTTCCTCCCTTGTAGAGTTCCTATTCATGTGGTCATTCTTATATATTTTTTCTGAACTTTTAAAATTCCTGGTCACTAAATTTAGAATTTATGTTTGAAAGGGTAAGATGCCAGGCAATGTGGATACACTAAGCTGTGAAAACTTCTAATTTCAAATTGGGTCAACTACCCAGGGAACTCTTGATCTTGTTTGGAGTGAACATTTGAGTCAGGTACATTCTGTAGAATATTTTAATCTGAGTTTCTGTTAATTCACTGGAAACATGCCAAACCATGTGTTGTTCCTGATGTGTTTTTCTACCCTGCCTCTCCCACTGTTACCCATGTTCATCTGACCATAAAAGGCCTTCTAACTAGGGCAAACCCATCCATGTTTGGGTTCCTCAAATATTTCAAGCTATTTTTCCAACTGTTGGGGTTTGGCAAAGTCTTGTCAGCTTTTTATCAAGGTGGTTATTTTTTTTTTCTTTTTAATTTTCAAATCCAAGTGTATTGCCAGGGAAATGCAGTCCATATGTTTCTTATTTATACATAACTCATAAAATAGTTTCTAATAATTATCTTATATTCACGGTATCTGTGGTATCTGTATGCTTTTCCATGCCTGTGCCTTGATCAATCCGGAAATGTTTCCCCTTTTGTATTTTTTTATTTATTTATTTTTTGCGGTACGCGGGCCTCTCACCGTTGTGACCTCTCCCATTGTGGAGCACAGGCTCCGGATGCGCAGGCTCAGCGGCCATGGCTCACGGGCCCAGCCGCTCCGTGGCATGTGGGATCCTCCCGGACTGGGGCACAAACCTGTGTCCCCTGCATCGCTGGCGGACTCTCAACCACTGTGCCACCAGGGAAGCCCTCCCCTTTTGTATTTTAACTTAAACATTTTGAACCAAATTTGAAACTCAGATGTGCCAGAAAATTGAAAGGTTGGCAAAATGTATTTTTCATTTCTCTTATTACCTTTAATAGAAATGAACATTTCTCCTTTTGCCTAATTCAACAAAAAGTTAGGTCCTTTCAAGTAACTAACAAGTAATACATGCAAGTAGCACGTGAGTAATCAATGGGGAACAAGTTCTCTGTATTGTGTCCTTAATTGCTAGCCCCATTTATTTTGGAATTCCCCTTTTCCACTCTCCTAAGAGAGACTTTTTCCAGAAACAAACACAATGCTAGTCCTCAAGTAGAATTCACTGAACTTCCTTTCATTTTTTCATCTAAACTAAAAATTTTCACTTGTACTTTAACCTTACTTCTAAAGTCACCAGCACTTGTACTAAATTTTGACTTTTTTTTTCTCCCTTTCATCTTAATTTATCCTATCACCCTTCAACTTAACTTCTGTCCAAAGTGTGTGTCCTCTGAGTTTACCTCTACCTCATCACCATACTGCTGCTATGGTTCTCACCATCAGGTCTATTTGAACATGACCTCTTGTGTCCCTCTCTCTCTGTCCCTCATCCAGCCTCCATGCTGCTACCTGAATGTTTGCAGAATTGTGTTCGGTGCTTTGTATGAAGCTCAGTTAATTTGTCCTAATCCCAAAGACAGAAATGTAGGTTTAAATCTCCACAAATTTTATAGGAAATAAAATTTCCTATTTTAGGAAAATAACTGGCATCCAGTGATCACTATTCAATATTAGCTTGTGTATATTTCAAATTTCTAATGAACAAAATCAAATCCATTTAACTGTGACATTATACAATTATAACCCTAGAAGCTAAGTTCAGGGATAAACTTCAGCTACCTTTCAAAATTCCATAGAAAGTGAGCATGGTATTGTTTATCCATCATCCAGCCAACAGGAAAAACACATTTGAATGATGATCATTCTGGGAAGCTTTACTAAAAGGACTGTTTGCAAATAAGTAGGCAAGGTGTGGGCAATCAAGGGATAGTGCACAGTAACTTGGGATAATAACAGTGGTAACTGTTGGGTATCTGGTATGCATGACAGAAAAAAGGTGGGATCCATTTCCAGGACCTGGGAAAGAAAGAGTCTACAGAGAGGGCCACCTGGAGGAGAGGAGCAGCGACCTTTGGTTGAGTAATGCAACCAGCCTGAGGTAACCCCACAAGAAGGCTGCTTTGGAGGTAAATATATAAAATTTACCTTCCTCCCCTTTTTGACCAAATCCAGCAGAAGGCAGTGAGCAATGGTGCCCATTAATATAATCCATACAGATTAGCCTCCCCAAAGAGAAAGTAGAGTGAAAAGGATAGGAAATAGATTTGGGAGAATAATCAGAAAATTATCTGGGACAAATGGAAAGGGCCATCCAAAGCCCCTGTTTAGCAAAGATACAAAGGAGACATAGTGTTGACCAAACTTACTGAGCTGGATTGTTCTAGGTAACTTCAACATCTATGTAACTCATTTATTTTGGATACATTTCTCAGGTCTTGCTGGTTGACATCTCCTATTGCTTGTGGACAATGACATGTATGATATCAGGGTAATCTCAGGTTTCTAATCAAGAAAAGGGAACATAATGCTCAGTGTGAATATAAGTCTGAAAAG